>NC_090729.1:551064-566064 GCF_036898095.1 Palaemon carinicauda
AAATATATATAAATATATATATAAATATATATATAAATATATATATATATATATATATATATATACAGAGAGAGAGAGAGAGAGAGAGAGAGAGAGAGAGAGAGAGAGAGAGAGAGAGAGAGAGAGAAGAGAGAGAGAGATTCGCAATCATATGCAAACCTCACAACACACATCTTCTGAATCGGGAAACTAGGAAATAATACCTTTGTAAAAGGAAAATTCTTTTAAATTAAATAGATTACTCGTGGTATTCTCAGACACCATAAATGATGCCGAGAGTTCATTTCGAAAAACAACCAAGGTGGAAATAGAAAATATCTCAACGTTTCTTTTGTGCTACACCAAAATTTCCTTCCACCATGAACAGCATTCGCAAAAAGATAAAAAGGGTACTAGAGGGGGGAGTGGAGAAATGAAAGCATTCACCCTTCTTTCCCTCCCAACCCCCTCCCCCTTGGGATTTCTCTGTAATTCAGTTAAAACGCTTAAGGTTAAATTACCTATCCTTTAATGTTGCAGTCTCTCTCTCTCTCTCTCTCTCTCTCTCTCTCTCTCTCTCTCTCTCTCTCTCTCTGTTCGTCAAAGGAAGAATCATCTCCCAACTACCAGGAGAGAAAATGGAAGTTTTATTTATATGTTGCATCATTCTAAGATCCCTTCGATGCATCATTGTAAATTCATCGAGTTATATTCTTTCAAATAAAAGCATAATACTGATCTTTGGCACGAGAGAGAGAGAGAGAGAGAGAGAGAGAGAGAGAGAGAGAGAGAGAGAGAGAGAGAGAGAGAGAGAAATGTGTGGTGCAATATATAAAACGCAATATGCTATATTCTTCGCCATTACTTTTGGCCATAATATAATTGATTTATATCAATTAAAATATTGCTATTTTATATCTGAGAGACCACTGAACACATAAATAAGGAATAAAATATATTTAAGGCTATAATAATTTGATTTTTGAGATAGTAATTTCATGAACATTTAGAGAGAGAGAGAGAGAGAGAGAGAGAGAGAGAGAGAGAGAGAGAGAGAGAGAGAGAGAGAGAGAGATAATTTGCACTGAAGCACTTTCACATCCAAATAAGAACTAAAACGTTCTGTATATTTACGCAAAATGTGCCTAAAATGATTCAAAACTTATTTTCTTCTGGAAACCAAAGGCATTTTTTTCCCCGGGATGCCCATAATATAATCATAACGATCTTTCTCCTGGCGTTTATTCTCCACTAGCGAATTCTCCAAAAGAGGGGAAAAGAAACTCTGGGCCGCTGCTCCAGAAAATTTCTTTTGGCAAAAGTTGCGTGAGTGGTCTAGGGGGACCCATCTTTCATCGGTCTTTCGGCCATACTACCATTTTCTTGCTAAAGTATCTTCCTCTCTCTCTCTCTCTCTCTCTCTCCTCTCTCTCTCTCTCTCTCTCTCTCTCTCTCTCTCTCTCTCTCTCTGCATGGTTGTATATTTATCTCATTCTTTTGTGTATGTCTATATTTCTCAATATATACAGTATACGTTTGTAGTATCTCTCTCTCTCTGAATGGTTTTATATTGCTCTTTCTTTTTCTGTATGTCTCTTCTTTTTCTCTCTATATATGTTTGTACTTTCTCTCCTTCTCTCTCTCTCTCTCTCTCTCTCTCTCTCTCTCTCTCTCTCTCTCTCTCTCTCTCTCTCTCTCTCTCCTCTTATCGTTTTATCATAACTACCCCACCTCCTCTTCTGTAGCTATTCACCATTCCTTATCATTTACTCCCTCCAAACTCGTACTATCTTCCCAAACCTTCTTCCCACTTATCGTTTCTTTTTCCTTTCTAATACCTCGATTTCCTCTCCCCATCCATCCTCCCTCTCTCTCTCTCTCACTATCTAAACCATTAATGTCACAACACCTATAGGGACCAATAACCAGGCAATTTCCCAGTCAAAAATACTAACTTCACATGGCCCCCTTTTCCTCTCGCCAATCGACGGTCCAAGTTAAGGATCAAAAATATATTTTTCACAGTCGCATTCCTTCGAACGTAAACATGTCTCACGAGCCAGTTATTTCGCCTTTGCGGATATTGCTGCGAGATGGGCGTACTCGCCTATAATCGACGGCATTTTTAGGCGAGACATCTTCACCACTCCCATCTTTTCATGTTTGCACCAGACATCCTTTACAAAATCAGTAGCATATATGTGTTCTCTTTTAATTCATTATGACCATGTATAAAATTCAGTTAGTAAAAGTGATTAAGAATGATGGAATAACATAATCTAACAAGGATTACTTGTTTGTAGTAAATGTTATTTGGGAAGTATGGAAGTACAGGGAAAGCTCTATACGCTGTACATGGACTGAAGAGAAGCTTATGAGATAAATTATTGCCTGGCTTATAGGTTTTTGAAAGAAATTAAATGTTGTAATGATAAGAGCTAAGATAGTGTTAAGAATATCCCAACTAAAAGTAAATGATTTGGTATGAAAGTGGGTATGAGACAAAGGTTAGCTATTTCTCCTATACTATTCAAAATCTTTATTGGTAGTGTAATGCAATTGGTCAAGGAAAGGACAATATATATAGATGCTAAGATGCGAGATAATAAAATGATATGTTAATGGATGTAGAATTATTGATGTAGATGATACTGTATTTAGGTGATAGTGAAGAGAAAGAGTCGAGGCAGGTAAATGTTGAATGGTGTATGCAAGAGACGACAGCTGATAATAAATGTGAGAAATAATGGGGTTCTCACCTTAAAGGTACATGGATACTAGGATGATGTAGGAACCGCTGATAGAAGAGTGTGCGGGTGGGCTGTTAAGATTTAACAGAAAGGCGAGAGGAATGTAACTAAACGTTATTAAACTGACATCCAGCGTATATACAAGGGCTTGGGAGCAAGAACGTCACACAAATTCAAAACAAAATAAAACATAAGCTGACAAGCTTACAGAGCTTTGTAGATTATTAGTAGAGGAAAGAGTGAGCGATAAAAAAAAAAAAATACCATTACAGTGTACGAGCATGTATGAAGCACAAGCGGTATATGGTGCCCCCCTAAAAATGAAGTACATGCGAAATAGGGGACACTGCCTCTTGAAAGGCCCACTGTAGGTGGGGTCACCAATTTTTGCCACGAATGTTAATTGAGAAAGACTTTGCTGTACGACGGATCACGAGGAGAAGTACCAATGTTAGGGATCCTTAGCGGTAATTTGCTAATATTGTTGTGCAGGAAAACATGCGTTGCTGAATGCAGATCTATTGGTATGTGTTGCTTTGCGGGGGGCTTGCAAGTCTGACGTAGGCAATGGCGATTATCGGAGGAAAATGTAGGTGGAAAAAATTCGGCAGGGACGACCAATGGGTCACCATATACCATTTTAGTTGCCGAAACATCCAGGGTGTCTTTAGGAATGGTTCTTCATCCCAGGAGGACCCACGGAAGCTGAGTAAATCAGTTGAAGTCATTGCAGCGGGACATCAAAACTGCTTTGTGAGTGCTATGAAAATGTTCAAGTAATCCGTTGGCAGGAGGGTTGTAGGTGGTTGTTTGATGTAGGGTGATGACCAGGAAATTCGACACTGATGTCCACAATTGAGAGGTGAAAGTGGTAACCCTGTCAAGAGAAATATTCTCAGGGGTACCGAACCTTGCTATCCACCCTAAGAGTAAGGCGAATGTACATGATGAGGATTTTACAGTTTCCATGGGAATGGCTTCGGGCTAACGAGTGGAACGGTCAATGACGGTAAACAGGTAACTATGTCCTTGTGATATTGCCCTTGAGGGAGGTGTAGAGGTGGGCAAAAGTGGAGGTAATGGCTGGCAGGAACCGGAGATAATGATTGATCGCGCCCAAGAATTCTTGCAGTGCTTTGACAGTCTAGGGCGTGGCGATGTTCAGAACGACTTCTACCTTCTCGAGGAGGGAGTGGACTACTTCAGGAGTGATGCGGTAGCCCAAGAACAATACTTTGTTGGCGGCAAAGGTACACTTGTCGTACCGGACTGCAGGGCCGTTCTGTTGTAGGCGGTTGAGCATAATGCGTAGGTAACGGAGGTATTTCTCTTTGGCGGAAGAGAACACAAGTATGTCATCCATGTAACATAGGCAGAAGGGAAGGTCCCCTAAGATGCCACCCATGAGGCATTGAAAAGTAACCCCACAGTTACAAAGGCCGAAACAGGAGTAATTGAGGGTGAATGTACCAATGAGGGTGGTGATGGTAGTCTTATGGGTTCATGGGCAACTGATAATACCCCTTCAGGAGGTTAAGCATGAAGAAAACCTTTGCTTTGTGCAAGTAGAAGGTAAAGTCGGCGATGTTTGGGAAGGGATAGTTATCTGATTCTGTCTGTATGTGTAGATGGGTGAAGAGGCCATTGGTTAGAGTGTGAGCTAGGAGCAGCATATGTGGGTGGTGGCTGGCTTTGTTGCCGTCCGGCATGTCACAGGGTAGGCTTCTGTGTCCTACCACATTACATCTTACTTCATTCGATGTTAAATTGTCCTCCTCTTCGTCAGGAGTGGTTGAATAGGTGTTCTCTTCGTCAGGAATGAGGGAGCTGATGGACGACCTGAAGGTGGTGAAGTGGTTATCAGGTACATCATGGATAAAATATTGACATAAGGATGGCCGTGCATATAGGTTCAGGTCGGCGTCATGCCCAAAAGGGCACGGAGTAGGCTCACCTTCTGAGGAGAGCCGTCTGTGGCAGCTTGCAGGCGTGTGATATTGGTCATTTCCCTGAGAGTGAGCAAAGGCTTTATGGCCCCCAACTGTTGCTGAGAGAGCTGAAAAAGCTTAGCTATACGGCTGGCTGGTGATGGCGAGTAATGCTCCAGGAGGTAGATCTTGAAGGAGTAATATTCTATTGGGGCATCACATTGGTCCCAAAGCCAATCGGAGGTTTCTGGGAACGTATCCTCAATGACTGCCACGAGAACATAGTGTGCTTTGCTGTTAGAGCGAGTCATGCCCTTGGTGTGGCAGCTTCATCGAGAGGGCTTGCTTCTAGGAGTCAGGTTCGGTGGGTGGCAATATAACAAGTAGGGCAGTGAGGAGGAAGGCGGGAGGGAGCTGTCCCTCCAGCTGCCACCAATTGTCCAGGTAGGCTGTTCGGATGCAACATTGAGGAGAGAGGAATGCAACTAAACTTTATCAAACAGACATCAAGCCTATATACAAGCACGTCACAAAAATTAATGCAAAATCAAACATGAGTCTACAAGCTTACACAAGTTGGTCTAGTATTCGCACAAGGAAAAGCAACCGATAAGACAAAAAAGCATCCCCGTCTATGTATATGCGTGTATGAAACACGTGCAGTACAAGGAAATAAAGGCAGCTGAATCATATGGAATTTGTAAATAAATCTAACAGCAAGATAAGAGAAGAGGGGAGTCACAGGATAGGGAAAGCAACTTAGATGGAAAAGATGGATGTTATATATCCAAGTCCTCCAACAGGGAAAATAGTCCTGTGAGGAAAGGAAATAAGGAAACAAATAAAATAGTGAGCCTGAGTGTACCTTATAATTATAGCAAGAAAACTCTAACCCAAGACAGTGGTACATCATGGTACAGAGGCTATGGCCCGACCTAAGACTAGAAAACAATGGTTTGATTTTGAAGTGTCCTTCTCATAGAAGAGCTGTTTACCTTAGCTGAAGTCTCTTTTCTACCCTTACCATGGGGAAAGTTGCAACTGAATAATTTCAATGCAGTATTTACCCCCGCAAGTGAAGAAATTTTTTTATGATAATTGTAATAACTTTAAAAGCCAGGGAGCACTTGTATGAAGGAACTATTGAATCAATTATCATTTAAGGCAGTGAGGAATAGATGTTTATTGCCTATGAAAGTATAAAGATTGAATTCTATCCTATATGGCAGTGAGGAACAGATGTTAATATTATGAAAGAAAAAAGTTTGAATTCTTGATATAGACTGTTTGCGTAGTATATATGTTGTCATAAGAATTGGTGTGATGAGAACAGTAAATCTATATAAAAAGTAAAATGTTAGTGCATACAAAAGGGTGGCTGAAAATACGTCCTTCACTTGTCATGTGAAAAATATGCACAGCAACAGGGAAGTGAAATAACCGATTCAACAAGGGCAGCCATAACTTATGAAGAGAGGAAGGCGTCAAAAGGGTTGAGCAAACAGGGTGAAACACAAACTGGAAAGGAAAAGCTTAGATATACATAAAGAGAAAAAAAAATGCATGTAAAACAATGGTGAACACTGCAGCGTTTGTAGGGGGCTTCACTGCCGGTTGAAGAGCTACCTGTGCACTTGTAAAATGAGAATAATGGGAAAGTTTTAGTTCATAGGGAGTTCACGCACGTTCCAGAAGTTGAAGGACAGATGTGTCAGTGAGTAGTGTGCTATTGTTTTTTTTTTCTAGCATCCTCGATATTAGGAGAACGACTTTAGTACATACATAAATATAAATATATATATATATATATATATATATATATATATAAAGAGAGAGAGAGAGAGAGAGAGAGAGAGAGAGAGAGAGAGAGAGAGAGAGAGAGAGAGAGAGAGGATTGAGTTCATCCTACCCTTCCTAATTAGTAATATAAAATACATATGAAATACATATTTGATTCCTTATTGGTATCCGAACCCATTCTCAGTAAACTATTCTTCAGCTTATTTCTATATGAATTTATTAAATTTTTTTTTTTTTCGGAGAAGTAGATTCAATGTGAGTTTTACAATATTCTCTTGGCTATATCATAAAAAAATTGAAATTTTTTCCTAATATAACTATTAATGATTGATGTTCATACGATTAAGCAGTCACGTGTTCATATTCTAAATTAAAGTTGTAAATTTCAAGTTCAGAATCATTATTAATAGCTATCTGTTTATATATCCATCTATCTATCGCTCTATCTATCTATATATACATGCATATATATACATATATATATTATATATAAATATATATCTATATATATATACATATATATATATATATATATATATATATATATATATATTATATGTGTGTGTGTGTGTGTTCACTCAACCTCTCGAAAATACATACATTACAATGGGATTAAAATTTGAAAAGTTTAACTTCAAACTACATTCTATAATATTATTGGTTTACGGAAAACTTCCATATCAAAGTTATAGATTTTATCATATTGAACAATTTCCAGAACATCTTACAAACTTAAATATCTCCTCACTGTATTTGATTATGATAGGACACCATATATTACAATGGAGCTGACTAGAAAACACAAATTATTATTATTCTTTCAATTTACTTTCTTACGGTTAAAAATGCCGAGGAATTCCTCGGCATAGGAAAAATCTAAAGACCCTCATCGCCAATACAGAGACAGCTTTATACTACTGTATATTCAAATATTTGGAAAATATTTTGGAATGGTCAGCTGATCAGAACAGCTCAGAGGATTTCAAAGGGAATACAAAAATACAACACAATAAATCAACTGGTTGTGAGTCTCTCTCTGTGAAAGCTATTATATGTCCATTCCTAATATCTATTCAATAGGTGTTTAAGTACCAAATTTCCTCACGAATTTCTACTTTTAGACCTGAAACCCAGCAATCAATTACCAACATCTAAGCCAGGTAAGATTTACCTTATTCTAATAACTATGATTTTATTATAAATATTTTATTCTGTTTATTTACTGTTACCAGCAATAAGATTAATTTAAAACCAACATCTTAGCCAGATAAGATGTACCTTATTGTGATAACTATGATTTTATTACAGATATTAGATTGTCTTTATTTACTATTACTCCTCATCTCGCTACAGATCTCTGATGACCATTTTCGGCTGAGACAACTAACCACTCTAATATCACTCAACAACCTCTCCCGAAAAAAAAAGCACTTGGAATATTGAAATCTTTAAAATTTCAAAATAATATACTTATAGCTCAATTGGTGCATTGTAGTGCTAAAATTGCAAACAGAAATCCTTAGCTAGATAGGAAAACGTTTTATCATATAACTTCGGTTTCAATAACGGTCTTTGTCAGTGTGACATTCTCTCACAGTGTCTCTTAATACATAAACAAGGTGCACCATCAACAGAACGCTAAACCCCTATATTATTTCAGTCCAGGACAATTGGTAAACTACTTGCCGATTCATACCGGAGGTAAACAGACGAATTCAACTTCGTTACACCAACACCTAGACCCAATGCTTGTCACTGCCCCTAGATAGGTTACAACAGTGAAAGAGCATCACGTATATACTTGGTGAGTCACAACCTGGAATTTCGTACATGAATTCCCGTACTTAGAGTACATCGCGAATGAATTTAGAAATACATCTGCACTGTTAAAGAAAAGTAATTTTAATCCAAAAATTTTCCGTAAAAAATATAATGGTCTCGGCCATATTTCAGTACAATACAGACGACCGAAATTTTTACCCTGCTTTGTTATTAACTTTCACGGATTGGTGACCGTAATATCACTACTTGACCCGTATCTAAAATGGGAAATGCCTGGCAAAATTCCGGGACTTTTACCGTTTTTTTACGGGAAATTTTTAACAGTGTGGCATTGGGCAAAGATAATAAAAACTCTCTGCGACTGGAAAGAAGGATGTGGTGAGATTTGCCATCTGGGACAATGGAAACTTCTTATATTGTTAGGATATCTACGTATAACCTAGGCCATAAAGACATTTTGATATATCTAATAAACACTAATTGACACTATACAATAAGCAGTATTTAAAACGTTAGCTAGGGTTATCGCTGCTATTTCGAAAATAAAAACTCTAGGTTATTACTATCAACAATAATTTCACTGATATTTTTTATATCTTTTGTATCTGCATTCCAAATATATATATATATATATATATATATATATATATATATATATATATATATATATATGTATGTATATATATATGTATGTATATATATATATATATATATATATATATATATATATAAATATATATATATATATATATATATATATATATGTATATATATATATGTACGGCCTTAAGGCGAAATTATATTGGAAATAAATTTCTACCTCACATCAATTCTCACACGAGAAACATTGAGTTTGGATCTCATGGGATGTAAAAATGTATTTCTAACTATATTATCATTTTATTCAGCCTCCCTAGGTATGAAAAAATAATGTTCTTAAAAAAAAGATAATAGACAGTTCAGTTTTCCATAAAATGCGGCTAAAAAGCAAGTAAAACCAAAATACATTAACAAGTCAAAAGGCACCTCAACTATATTCGTTCCTAGAAGATATTTTTACTGTAGGTAAAACCATCTAATCTACGGCAGCCTCCCGTAACATTTCATTATGACTCTGATCCTAGCAGATGACTTGAACGAGCATACCAGGATTTTAATTTTTGGTGCATGTAAATAATTTGGGTTTAGCGCTGGGGCCAGGGAAGCCATTCAGAACCATGGTAGATCTGGAGAGACACCACGATTGGTATTATAAATCTAAAAAAATGTTGAAGTTGGAACTTCTGATGAACGAGTTGATATGTCCCGTTTTATAGTTTATATATTAACGTTATTTATATTCATTATTTCATAATCATCATCATCATCATCATCTCTTCCAACGCCTATTGACGCAAAGGGCCTCGGTTAGATTTCCCCAGTCGTCTATATTTTTGAGCTTTTAATTCAATACTTCTCCATTATCATCTCCTACTTTGTGTTTCATAGTCCTCAGACATGTAGGTCTCGGTCTTCCAACTCTTCTAGTGCCTTGTTGAGCCCAGCTGAACGTTTGGTGAACTAATCTCTCTTGGGGAGTACGAAGTGCATGAACAAACCATCTCCATCTACCCATCCTCCTGATCTCATCCACATATGGCACTCGAGTAAATCATTCTGAGGACTTTGTTCACAAATCTACTAAATCTATTGGAGATTGTTTCATTGTCATACCATCACTCATGTCCATATATAGTCTGATTTTTATCGGTAATTTTAAGCGATTTGATTTCAAAATTTTACTTAACCTAGCCATTGTCTGATTTGCTTTTTTCAATCTTTCACTAAACTCTAATTCTAGAGACCCTGTATTAGAGATCATAGTTCCTAAATACTTCAATGATTCTACCTCATTAATCCTTGCTCCTTCCAATGATATTTCATCTTCCATTGCATATAATAATAATCTCCCCTATGTAGTAAAGAGCAAGTGTATGTATATTCAATGCATGCATACAATATATATAAGTATATATATGTATATATATATATATATATATATATATATATATATATATATATATATATATATATATATAATGTATGTATTTCTTTCCTATCACGATCAGGGGGAAAGGGAATGACCATATCCATATCCTTGTGAGAGGGGTGCCCAGAGGGGTACATTCGGAAACTACACTCACAAAAATTGACGAGCCTGCAGGTTGTAGTTAGGAAAGGGGGAGGGATGGAAAGGGTTGAATATGTAGGTGTGCATATCTATCTATATATTTCGACAAAGTAGCATGAGGTAAATATAAGTAGGAGGAAAAAATTGGTATAGCCAGGGCACAAGAAAAAGCTTATAAGTACACTGCTTCAAATACACTAATATATATGGGCAAAAGTATATTTCTACGGGGTGTTTTGCTCCAATGACTAAAACTGATGTCAAATAAGCTTTTCTTCTCAAATGGTTTTAGCATCCTAAATCTATATTATCAACAAAGAAGAGATAAATTATCGATTTCTTATCCTTATAATCTATACTGAAAAATTACACAACCTAAAAGGCATATATAAACTAAGCAGATCAAACTACATTCACAATCATAAACGCACATATACACACATACACTTACAACTACTCATATCACACACGCAAATACACCTACACAAAACACACACACACACATATATATATATATATATATATTATATATATTATATATATATATATATATATAATATATATATATACATTATATATAGATACACACAGATATATATACATATATATATGCGTATATATTATATATACATACATATATACACAAATTATAGATATATATATATATTATATATATATATATATATATATATATATATAATTTAATATAATATATAACACTAGCTTCTTGGAAATGTCATTTTCGCTAATATGGAGAAACTGTTCGCAGACTTGAATGGTGTAATCTGTACTTTCCTGAGATGTTGAATTGCGCCTTGTTATGTTATAATATAATAAGAAAATGTTCGCTGTATTTAGCTAGTGGAATCTGGACGTTTCTAAGCAAAAAAATTATGTTTTCTTATGTGATTGAATCTTTTGTATAAAAGATTTTTTTTCACGTCAAATTTAAACCAAATTGATGGTTATAATAATGAGCTCTATATTATTTATGTTAAACAAATTCTGTTCTCAAATGTTTCGCTTCTCATGCTGGAATACGAAGGTAAAAGAGAAATAAGTAACAAGGAAATATTATTATGAAAGTGAGCTTTATTAAAAAATTAAGAAAATGTCTTTTTCTACAACTGTATATGCTACTTACGCAATTTAATACTGCATCTCTTCAATAAATCTTAAACGTTTTCATACAATTCTTCCAAACAGTAAGAAAACATCATGAAAATATTAGTTAGGAATTGCTGGAATATCATATTAGAGTTATTCTCTTTTAGTGATAAAATAGGAAAATTGGCAGACAATAAACAATTTTCAAAATAAACAAATAAAATAAATAAATGATAGGGATATAATTATAATAAATGTAGTTTACTCCAACTAACTAACCAGGAAAGGAGGGGGGTGGGGGTAATGAGAGAGGAAATTCTTTAATTATCTATTCTGCAATATTTTCTCTAAATAGTGAATTGGGTATTTGGTATTAGTTGACTGTAGTGTCTTCGAAACCAGTCATTCGAAAAAAACAAACAGAAAGGACTTTTATACTGGAGAGAGTGAATAGGAATGATAGCAAATTTCTTGTGTGTGTGTGTGTATGTCTGTGTTTGTGTGTGTAGAGAGAGAGAGAGAGAGAGAGAGAGAGAGAGAGAGAGAGAGAGAGAGAGAGAGAGAGAGAGAGAGAGAGAGAGAGAATCACGAACATTTCATTGAACACTATTAAAGATGAGAGAGAGAGAGAGAGAGAGAGAGAGAGAGAGAGAGAGAGAGAGAGAGAGAGAGAGAGAGAGAGAGAGAGAGAGAATATAACATTATCCTTATGTGAGCAGAATATCTTTGCAATGTTTAAAATTATTTCAAAAGGTTAACAAAATATGAAAATTGTACAAAAGCGTATATATTTCAACATAATACATTCATAAAAAAAAAAACGTAAGAATGAGAAAGCATTTTATATTAGGAGAGAGAATCACTTGGAACAACTTACTGGAAACTGTGAGCAAGAGAGAATAACCCGAGATGGAGCGAGAGAGAATCTTTTTTAAAATTGATATGTTTGGTCCTGGCATCGCCGAGAAGCCTGTTGGTGGGACTTGAAAATTTGATGGTGCAGGTCGAGACAGGAGGTGCAATATTGAAAAACGCCTGCATATTTGAGAGCAACACGGCCCCTTACACTAATGCTGAACTGAATTCAATTTCCTCGAGTCCAACGAGGTCGAATGTCATTCTTGAAGATGCTTGTTCATGTCGGATTTATAGAAAAGTTTAATACTATATATGATTCATTATCATCATCTCCTCCTACGCCTATTGACGCAAAGGGCCTCGGTTATATTTCGCCAGTCGTCTCTACCTTGAGTTTTTGGTTCAATACTTTTTCATTCATCATCTACTTTGCGCTTCATAGTTCTCAACCATGTAGACCTAGGTCTTCCAACTCTTTTAGTGCCTTGTGGAGCCCAGTGAACGTTTTGTGAACTAATCCTTTTTGGAATGCGAAGTGCATGCCCAAACCATCTTCATCTTGATTCATTATAATTTGTTTATATGTTACGATATCTGGACGGATCAATCCAATTTTTGTGATTGTTTTTTTTTTTTTTTTTTTTTTTTTTTTTTTGCATTTAGAAATTAATCATTACGTAAATAATTAGGCGCTATGTTTTACAATGCATGAAATAACCAATCCATCTTTTTTAAACCCCATCTCTTGAAAAATTTTCTCACTGAAGAATCAGTCAAGTGAAAACGGTCAGTTAAAACTTTACTATAAAAACATACTGATAGTGTTAAATTTCAAAGTCTTTTGCATATGGTATATATTTTCTAAATAGTGCAAAAGTAGCAACTCTAATTGAACAAAACTTTGTCATTTATTAGCATGTTTTGCATACATCCGAATTCAAAAAGTTAATTAATTTATTTTTAATATCTTTCCACCTTACCCCGCAACCAAAAAATGGAATGAATTTGTCCTTTATTAAAAGATGATAGATGAATAAAAGTTTTCCATGGTTATATGAGGAACCTTTCAAATTGATATTTAAAATAAAATTAATTGTAATAACTATCTTTCCAATATGCCACATGGACACCTTTCTCATTTATATATGAATTAACGAGGCAATATACATATAGAGTAATATATATATATATATATATATATATATATATATATATATATATACACATATATATACAGTACACACACACACATATATATATATATATATAAATATATACATTTATATATATATATATATTGTAAAGGATATTTCCATATATCCTTATCAGATTCTTTTAATGATGTTTATAGCATGATAATACCTCATAATATTGTGAAAATACAAGGGAGAAAATCAAATAGAGATAAGTTTACCAATATTATATTTATCAATAATATTTAAAGTTACATACAACTAGGGTTCCATATAAATAAGATAGAAATTACGAGAAATTATGAATGTTGATTAAATAAAAAACAATATAAATATAATTATTAAATTAACAAGAACAACAAATTCAAACAAGAATGAAGAACCCAACTATGAAATTACAGTTATGAAACAACCTCATTATTACTAGTTGCCCAATACTCTTTGAAGCAAAGCAGTCAAATAATTCACGTCACAATAATATATAATAAAAGTTACGATAACAAGCACCAAATAGTAAAATAATAGCCAAAATATAACTAAACAAGATGCATAATCAAAACAGAAAAATAAACATTAATATTAGTCACATTTATCACTGAATATTTGTCTCTCAAGAAATTAAACAGAGAAAAGCGATGTATACTACTATTCTCCTGTAGTACCGAGGAACATACACTAAGTCTTTCTCCTGCACAATTCCATTGGAAGTTAGGGTTAGGAAAAGCAGACTTTTCCTTCACTTTTTTTGACTTTCTTAAAATGTAACAATTCTTCCAAGAACAAAACGGGACTTCGTGACGGGTTAGGGACACACCCGCAGCTGTCCTCTGAAGCTTGAGAGAGTAGCACAGAAAGTGCTTGATTCAACAGAAGAGAGGTCCCAAGAAAACTAGCCAGGGACTCTCAAATAGGTAGTTACTTTAAACAAAAATTAAACAGGAAGTTACACTTGAATACCGTAATTTTTCCTTTACATATATATACATTTATATATATACATATATATACAGTATATACATATATATATATATATATATATATATATATATACATATATATACATACATATATGTGTGTGTATGCATACATATATGTGTATGTACATACAGTACATATACATGTATATAATATATATATATATATATATATATATATTTATATAAAAATACCTTATATATACATGTATATATAATGTATACATACATATAGCAATAATAATAATAATAATAATAATAATAATAATAATAATAATATTTAAAAGTTATTGCTGCTTTATCGGCATTCAATTAAGTTTTATCTGTGTTTTTAGTAATTTTCCTTGTAAGAATTTTAAGTTCCACCAGTATTTCTTAGTATCTTATCATGCAAAAGGATAAAAATAAATAATAATTTGACCTTATTCGTCGCTAATAAATTCCTCAAAATAAGACAGA
>NC_090729.1:578564-588564 GCF_036898095.1 Palaemon carinicauda
TATTATTATCATTATTATTAATCGCATTGTTAATACAGAAATGTATTACCATATATAGGCGACCTTGTGGCCGCACACATATAGGTGTCCGTAACTTAGTCGATTACTATTATCATTATTTATTACTATCATTACTAGTATCCTTACTGATATTCTATTTAGCTCTAGGAATAAAAACTGATTAGGATATCGTACCTAAAACGATAAACAAACAAAACTTAAGTTATCTTTCTCATAAACTTCTGAATCTGAAAAGACAGACGAAACGAATAAAAATCAACACGAATAAAAAATTAATCTTAATCATAAAATTATTTTTTGTATAATCGTCTTAGCTTGAAAATCATTCGATAACTAATTTTGTTTACCTATTAAAAAATATTTTTCGTATACCTTCAAACAAGATCTGATGAAATATGTGAACATTTCTAGACATAGGATTAAAAAAAACATTGGTTTGAAAGTAACTAATCCTATAAAATCCAGTAATTAATTGCATGCAAAATTACGAAACATTTCACATCGAAAAAAAATGCATCTCACAAATTCCACAACCTAACATGCGAAAAACTCGTTTAAGTAGATTAAAAACAGAAAAATCCCTTAAAAGCGTATAAAAAATACACATCAAATTACAAGAAATAATTTGGAAATAGATTAAATCATTTGTAATTTCAAAAATGAAGGCAACTGGCCCTTGCTTAGCAACTACCAACCATATATAATAGAATCACTCTCACAAGAAGAAAATCGAAAGTCAAGAGAAATGGCAGAAAACCTTTAACTCACTTCAAATGGCTCCATTGGAGAGAAAAACGAGAGGGTCGAATGCAGGGCCATTTATGTTCCAAAATCTCGTTAGGAAAATATGTTGATATTCATGGAGAAGTTTTCAGACTAAAGAAAGCGAAGAAGAAGAATGGGAGAAAAAAAAGGGAATTTTAAACACCCAGCAGAAAAGTGCTTATTAAATATGTTAGCTTCATGGTTAACTACTGAAACGCATTGTTCAGGGACTACTTTCCGCTTAGTAAGGGTACAAGAGACTCTTTTGCTATGGTAAACAGCTCTTCTAGGAGGACGACACTCCAAAATCAAGCCATTGTTCTCTAGTCTTGGATAGTGACAGTCTTTTGTGCCATGGTCTGCCCCCGTCTTGGGTTCAAGTTCTTTGGCTTAAAGGTACAATCGGGCGCACTATTCTATTAGCATATTTCATTTCCTCACTAGGTTATTTTTCCTGTTAAAGCCCTTGAGCTTATAGCACCCTGCTTTTCAAACTATAGTTGTAGGAATAATAATAATAATAATAATAATAATAATAATAATAATAATAATGAAGAAAGACGTCATACTACATTAAAATTTACGACATAAACAGAGCTCATCTCGTATTATAGGTTGTATGAGAAAAAAAAAAACCATTAGCAGCAGTGAGGGAGGTTACACAAAATGAATATTTCATGATATTAAATGTTTGGGATTGTTAAATATTATTAATTCAATTTTATGTATCCACCAAAATAGTAATCAATTTCCAATATTTACAGATCTGTTTTTCTCCACTTAATTCTATCGAATTTCAACCAATCCCTACCGACCCCCATTGAAAGACACAAACGAAAGCTTTAGATGAAAAGGTAAACGAGTTTTAAAATTATGTCAACTCTGGTATTCAAAGAAATTTCAGAATATTTAACTAGTTCGATCTGATACCCATTCCCTCAAATATACGAGTTATAAAAGCTAGTGTTCTAAGACAAGAAAAAAAATGGCTTGAATTTTAAGCTAGTGATTATTTGCATTTTTTTTTATGCTAAAAAAAAAGATACAAAGATAACATAATGCCATCGTATAAAATCTACGAGATCCTGTTTCTAGTGTCTGATAAACAAAAGAGAAAAAAAAGAAAGGTCAACATAAGCTTATAGGATACTACTGCTTGAGTGTTATTGGTTCCTTTAACTGGCCAGACAGTACTAAATTGGTTTCCCCTCTCTGGTTTCAGCGCATTTCATCTTTGCCGAAACATACACTTGACCGCAATGAAATTACAAAACAATTCTTCTTCTCTCAAGAAGTTAACTATTGCACTATTATTGTGCAGTGGCTACTTTCTTCTTGGTAAGGGTAGAAGAGACTCTCTAGCTATGGTAAGCAACTCTTCTAGGAAAGGGACACTCCAAAATCAAACCATTGTTCTCCAGTCTTGGGTAGCATAGCCTCTGTGCCATGGTCTTCCCCTGTCTTGGGTTAGATCTCTCTTGTTTAAGGGTACACTCGAGCACACTTTTCTATCTTGTTTCTCTTCTTCCCGTTATCTTGAGGATTTTATCCTCTTTCGATTTTCAAGTTTTTATAGTTTATATATGAATGATTTATTTTAATATTATTATTGTTCTTATACTTCTGTTATAGTTTTTCCTTATTTCCTTTCCTCACTAGGCTATTTTCCCTGTTGAAGCACTTAGGATTATAGCATCCCGATTTTCCAACTAGGGTTGTAGCTCAATAAGTAATAATAATAATAGTAATAATAATAATAATAATAATAATAATAATAATAATAATAATAATAGTCTCAAGGTTGTATTAAAAATATTATACTATTAGTTCAAGTTCGTGAATATGATAAAGAGTTCCTCTGGCATGGTCTAATAAACAATAAGAAAATTATAAAAACTTAAAAAGGTCATAGCAACCTCAACAAACTATTCCAGTCGGGTGAGAAACCTTGTTATGCTGTGGATTCTTTAAGCAAAGTTTTTGCAAATGAAATATGAAGCTTCAACCCTCTTATTACACGTCCATTACTCCGAAAATAGCTGTGGAATAGTTGATAGCTGTCTCTACAGTTAACAACGAATATCACTGAAACACCATGAGAGACTTTTTTTGTGGAAAACAAACCCAATAGTTCTTTTAGATGGAAAACGCCAATAAAAAATAAGTCATCAAATATGCTTAGAGCGAATAGGACATTCCAGATTGTAAACCACAAATTGTCAACATATTCAGTTTCTCAAATTTGAGTCCAAATATAGCCAAAGTCACATTTACGATTGCGAACCAAAGTCACTTTACAATCAAAAGACAAACAAGCCAACCTTTTTGGACTGGAGGAAAAAAAAAGGTCATTAAGAGCTCGACTCAAAATGCTAATCACCCCCAAAAAACTTTGAAAGGAAGAAAAAAAAAACTTTTCAAAGAAACGTTCCATAAATGCTGCCAGATTGGCGAGAAAATTAAGAAAACTTTTATAATGAGATCACGCTGAAAAAAGACGCAAACCTACATGAAAGGCCCCATTATAAAAAAAAAGGTGGGAAAATGAGGTCAAATTCACACAGTTTCAAGTTTCTTAGAGGCCAGAATAGCACATATCAAGAGCTAAAGAAAAGGGTTTAATAAAATCTTGAAAGTTGGGGCTTACAATGGTACTCTAATCAAGGAAGAGGTGAAGAATACATTAAAAGAAGTTCATTAATGAATTGTGGCCCTACGGTGACCCAGCTCACAACTTTGCTTATAAAAAGAGGGTCACTGGAGATGAGCCAGTGCCGCGAGTTATTCAAGATCAAACGACTTTAGGTCATTGGGATAATAGACATTCTTTTTAGAACTGGGTAATCTGAAAACGGGGAAAGTGTAATATTGGCAGAAGCTAAAAAAAAAAAAATGAAAAGAATGTGATTTAATTGGAAATATTACCTCATGGCGTATACAACTTTATAGCCCTTGAACCTTTGTTTAAAATCGCTAAACCAAAATTATGGTATTCCTCTGAATCCTAATATGTATGCAACTGAACTTTTTTTTTATCTTATCAAAATAAAATATAACCTAAAAGAACCTGACTCCAGAAAAGAATGTGGTTTAATTTGAAATAGTATCTGTTGGTGTATACATTATATTCCTTGAACATTTGTTTAAAATCGCTAAATCAAACTTAGTTTTTCATCTGAATCCTAAAATGCATGCGACTAAAATGTTTATTACCAAAATAAAATATACTCTAAAAGAACGTGACACCAGAAATGTATGTGTTTTAATTCGAAATACTATCTGTTGGTGTATACAACATTATATCCCATGAACATTTGTTTAAAATCGCTAAATCAAAATTAGTTGTTCGCCTGAATCCTAGAATGTATGCGACTAAAATGTTTATTACCAAAATAAAATATAACCTAAAAGAAGGAGACTCCAGAAAAGAATGTGGTTTAATTTGAAATACTATCTGTTGGCGTATACAACATTATATCCCTTAAACATTTGTTTAAAATCGCTAAATCAAACTTCCCAAGTTATTCATCGGAATCCTAAATTCTGTGCAACTGAAATTTATTTTTTCACCGAAATGAAATTTAATCTAAGAGAAGGTAACTACAGAATTAGGCACGATACGGAATAACGGCAAACTAATTCTATCCTATTTGAGTGAAGGATAAATACCAATAACAGCCAACTTTCAGTCCGGTAAGCTGCGCCGTACACCTGCACTAGCATCAGCAGCAGGTGGTTTCTTCTTTAGCTTTATTACCGTATGTATGTTATGTATGACGGTCCTTTCTTCAATCATGTGTAACATGTCAAAATAGTAAAACAATCCTCACAGGTTTTTCTACGTAGCTCACACCACTAAAGCCCACCAACATTTACTTCTGCCTGTACAGAAATCTCTCTTAAGTCCTTAAGTACATTCTAGCCTATTCTAAAACCTTTACTTCTCACAAAATTAAATCCTTAACACCTAGCACCTAGTAATTCCTTTCATTTACAATTGATAAACTCAACTTACTTGAATGAAGACTTGACTGAACAATAAATTTCCCATATCACAAGAAATACAGTACCAAGTATGGTTCCTCATACTCCTGTTTAGAGTTTTTTATGCTTGTTTTTGTGTCTTCCTACTTAATAATTCAACCTTCCCCATCTCAATTTGTGTTTTGTTTGTTTGTTTGTTTATATATATATATATATATATATATATATATATATATATATATATATATATATATCCTGTATATTACTGTTTATATATATACATATATATATATAAATATATATATATATATATATATATATATATATATATATATATATATATATATATATATATACATATATATATATATATATATATATATATATATATATATATATATGTGTGTGTGTGTGTGTGTGTGTGTGTTTAATTCCGTGTTCATGCCATATTGAGGTTTATTAACCTTTTCGAATGTGGATCTACTCACTCACGAAACGCGAGTGCTACCACTTGCGTCGAGAGAGAGAGAGAGAGAGAGAGAGAGAGAGAGAGAGAGAGAGAGAGAGAGAGAGAGAGAGAGAAAATTCCAATAAAACCAATAAACGTTTCTTATCAATACACCGCAATAACAGCGTCGCTCTGAATAATGTTCCCAATGTACTGGTCCTATTGTGCGGAACCCTTTTTTTTCGCCCTATTGCAGGCGTCAATTTTTCCACAATGTGCTGCCATGCATAAAAGCTTCTGTTGCCCGCAATGTCCGTAGAAAATCTTAACAGAATCTAGTCATGCAAGGAACTTCACAGAGGAAAAGCAGGGCCATTCTTATTTCGAGGTTCTTGGGGAAAAAATGTTTGCTATTCACACGAGTGATGAGAAACCGTACTTGTAAAAAAGAAATAATGATTCTTTTCCCCTTTCTCATTGTAAATTGTACTATCTAATTTCTCAGCTTTTATCAACCTGTAATGCATCATTCCTTCCAAAGTTAATAAAAATTAAGAAAATAAAAATGAAAAGAAATAAGGGACAAATGCATGAACATGGCATTGAAAACTAAAATTTTCTGGTTCACCTCCCCATCTTCTCTTCCTGCTTTTATTCAAGGATCGGCTTCTAAGAATTTTACTCCTACAACGAACCCTTTAATCCATTTCTCTATTACTGCTGTCATTTCCTATTGTCATCCTACTTCCCATTTTTATTTTCATCCTCTCTTCCGCTATCACTCCCATTCTACCACGTTTTATACATTTTTCTTCTTTTGATTTACAGCTTCCATTCCAGAACACATATATACTATTCTACCTTTACATTTTGAATCTTCATTATTCTGCCAACCCCCTGAATTCCATTTAAATCTCCCATTTCCTCTCCTTTTTATCGAATCCCTCCTTATAAAAGTTATTCCAATCCCCTAACTCCTTCCCTTCTTCCATCCCTTTGAAATTCCAGAGGCCAGAAGGAACGCTCTGCAAAATACTCATCTGGAATCTTAATCAAACGCTGGAAATTGGGGATATTTTTCCCATATTCAAATGACTCTTCGATGAACAGATAATATTTATTCTTCATCAAGTGACGCTGACTGCCCGAGCCGTATCTTCCCACCAGGCACCGTCGAATTGAATTTATAATTACCTTTATACCCCGCAGTAACTGTCTTTGGGATTTTGGGATTAAAAGAGAGATCTCTTACATTGGAATTTGGGAAAAGTGAGACGAGAGAACAAAAGGGTCTCGTTCCTATAAAATTGAGATACCTCTGTTGACCTATGCAGCATATTGGGTATATAGTTGTTGGTTGACTGTTGCGGGTCGCAGCTTGAGGGTGGAGGCAAGGAAAAGATATGGAGGGGAAATGAAATTAATATGACGTGAGTGTCTATTCGCGTCATCACGCTTGTATACCATCTGAACAAGAGGGTTAATTATCACTCTGTTGGGTGAAATCAATGAAAGATATTCAAGTGATCTCTCTCTCTCTCTCTCTCTCTCTCTCTCTCTCTCTCTCTCTCTCTCTCTCTCTCTCTCTCTCTCTCTCTCTCTCTCTCTGCTTTTATTCTAGGATCTGCTTCCAATGATTTTACTTCTACATCTAACCCTTTTATCTTTCTCTATTGCTGCTGTCATTTCATATCCTCCTCCTCCTTCCCATTTTTATTTTATTCCTTTCTTCCGCAATCACTCTACACTCCCATTCTACCATATTTTCACACAATTTTCATATTTTCATCTACAGCTTCTATTCCACACCGCATAGTTATACTATTCTACCTTTACATTTCGAATCTTCATTATTTTGCCTACCTCCTGAATTCCATCTAAATCTCCCATTCCATCTCCTTTTTATCGAATCCCTCCTTACAAAAGTCCTTCCAATCCCCTCACCCCTTCCCTTCTTCCATCCCTTTGAAATTCCAGAGGCCAGAAGGAACGCTCCGCAAAATATCCATCTGGGATCTTAATCAAACGCTGGAAATTGGGGATATTTTTCCCATATTCAAATGACTCTTCGATGAACAGATAATATTTATTCTTCATCAAGTGACGCTGACTGCCCGAGCCGTATCTTCCCACCAGGCACCGTCGAATTGAATTTATAATTACCTTTATACCCCGCAGTAACTGTCTTTGGGATTTTGGGATTAAAAGAGAGATCTCTTACATTGGAATTTGGGAAAAGTGAGACGAGAGAACAAATGGTCTCGTTCCTATAAAATTGAGATGCCTCTGTTAACCTATGCTGTAAATTAGGTATATAGTTGTTGGTCGACTGTTGCGGATCGCAGATTGAGAGGGAGAGGGAAGGAAAAGATATAGAGAGGAACAGAAAAAAATATGACGTGATTGTCTGTTTCCATCATTACGCTTGTCTACCTTCTTTACTGGAGGGCCTTAACTGGTAATCATTACTCAACTGGGTGAAACCAGTCAAAAGAATTTCATATTCAATCTCTCTCTCTCTCTCTCTCTCTCTCTCTCTCTCTCTCTCTCTCTCTCTCTCTCTCTCTCTCTCTCTCTCTCTCTAATTCTTCTTCTTCTTCTTCTCTTCCTGCTTTTATTCTTCGATCGGCTTCTAAGGATCTTACTTCTACATCTAACCCTTTTATCCATTTCTCTATTACTGCTATCATTTCATATCCTCATCCTACTTCCCATTTTTATTTCTTTCCCTTCCGCTATTACTATAGACTCCCATTCTATCATAGTTTACACAGTTTTCATCTTTTCATTTACATCTTCCATTAAACAACGTTTTTATACTATTCGTACTACACATTGGGTCAGTCATATGAAGAGAATAAGAAGAAGTTTTGGAAAGAAGTGAAGAGAGTAAGGAAGGCTGGCGCAAGAATTGAAGAGACAGTGAAAGATGGAAATGGAAGGTTGTTAAAAGGAGAGGAGGCAAGGAAAAGGTGGGCGGAATATTTTGAAAGTTTGCTGAATGTTGAGGATAATAGGGAGGCAGATATAATTGCTGTTCCAGGTGTTGAGGTGCCAGTGATGGGAGATGAGAATGAGAGAGAGAGAGAGATTACAATAGATGAAGTGAGGAGAGCACTAGATGAAACGAGAGTAGGAAAAGCATCTGGTATGGATGGTGTGAAAGCTGAGATGTTGAAGGAAGGGGGTGTGACTGTACTTGAATGGTTGGCGAGATTGTTTAATATGTGTTTTGTGTTGTCAATGGTACCAGTAGATTGGGTTTGTGCATGTATTGTACCACTATATAAGGGTAAGGGAGATGTGCACGAGTTGTAATTCAAGAGGTATTAGTTTGTTGAGTGTAGTTGGAAAAGTGTATGGTAGAGTATTGATTAATAGGATTAAGGATAAAACAGAGAATGCAATCTTGGAAGTACAGGGTGGTTTTAGAAGAGGTAGGGGTTGTATGAATCAGATTTTTATAGTTAGGCAGATATGCGAGAAATATTTAGCAAAAGGTAAGGAGGTGTATGTTGCGTTTATGGATCTGGAGCAAGCATATGATAGAGTTGATAGGGAAGCAATGTGGAATGTGATGAGGTTATATGGAGTTGGTGGAAGGTTGTTGCAAGCAGTGAAAAGTTTCTACAAAGATAGTAAAGCATGTGTTAGAATAGGAAATGAAGTGAGTGATTGGTTTCCGGTGAGAGTGGGGCAGAGACAGGGATGTGTGATGTCGCCGTGGTTGCTTAACTTTTATGTTGATGGAGTGGTGAGAGAGGTGAATGCTCGAGTGCTTGGACGAGGATTAAAACTGGTAGGCGAGAATGACCATGAATGGGAGGTAAATCAGTTGTTGTTTGCGGATGATACTGTACTGGTAGCAGACACAGAAGAGAAGCTTGACCGACTAGTGACAGAATTTGGAAAGGTGTGTGAGAGAAGGAAGTTGAGAGTTAATGTGGGTAAGAGTAAGGTTATGAGATGTACGAGAAGGGAAGGTGGTGCAAGGTTGAATGTCATGTTGAATGGAGAGTTACTTGAGGAGGTGGATCAGTTTAAGTACTTGGGGTCTGTTGTTGCAGCAAATGGTGGAGTGGAAGCAGATGTACGTCAGAGAGTGAATGAAGGTTGCAAAGTGTTGGGGGCAGTTAAGGGAGTAGTAAAAAATAGAGGGTTGGGCATGAATGTAAAGAGAGTTCTATATGAGAAAGTGATTGTACCAACTGTGATGTATGGATCGGAGTTGTGGGGAATGAAAGTGATGGAGAGACAGAAATTGAATGTGTTTGAGATGAAGTGTCTAAGGAGTATGGCTGGTGTATCTCGAGTAGATAGGGTTAGGAACGAAGTGGTGAGGGAGAGAACGGGTGTAAGAAATGAGTTAGCGGCTAGAGTGGATATGAATGTGTTGAGGTGGTTTGGCCATGTTGAGAGAATGGAAAATGGTTGTTTGCTAAAGAAGGTGATGAATGCAAGAGTTGATGGGAGAAGTACAAGAGGAAGGCCAAGGTTTGGGTGGATGGATGGTGTGAAGAAAGCTCTGGTTGATAGGAGGATAGATGTGAGAGAGGCAAGAGAGCGTGCTAGAAATAGGAATGAATGGCGAGCGATTGTGACGCAGTTCCAGTAGGCCCTGCTGCTTCCTCCAGTGCCTTAGATGACCGCGGAGGTAGCAGAAGTAGGGGATTCAGCATTATGAAGCTTCATCTGTGGTGGATAATGTGGGAGGTTGGGCTGTGGCACCCTAGCAGTACCAGCTGAACTCGGTTGAGTCCCTGGTTAGGCTGAAGGAACGTA
>NC_090729.1:593564-613564 GCF_036898095.1 Palaemon carinicauda
TCTGCTGATAAGCCTAAATGGTTCTACGCATCCCTAGCTCACAAGGGTGATGAGATTGCAGACACTGCTGCAAACCATATCTGGCTTGAGACGGCCCCGAACTCTCGCACCACAGATTGTAATAGAGAGACCTTTTCTATAGATTTTCAAAACTCATATCTTTTTTTAACTCCTTTCATAAATACGAACCTTTATGTAAAGTCTATTTCAAAGTAAACTAAACCTTCTCAAAGCCACTAATTCAAACATGATTCATCTCAGTCATTAAAACGTTTTTTGCTCTCAACAACTTATCGTGTACACTATACATCCTTATAAACCTCAACATTGGCTATAACAATTGCTACTAGTTCCCCTTTAGTTTAGAACAACTGTCATAAATGTTTTATGAATAAATAAATTATTTCAAAATTACTTTTTATTCGTATAAACTTCTGATTCATAATCATACCCTTCTCATTTATATTGAATAATGCTATGACCTTACATTTCATCAAACCAACTCCATTACCCTATCACCGTTTGTATCTATCTATCTATCTATCTATCTATCTATATATATATATATATATATATAATATATATATATATATATATATATATATATATATATATATATATATATATATATATATATATATCCATATAAATGAGAGAGAGAGAGAGAGAGAGAGAGAGAGAGAGAGAGAGAGAGAGAGAGAGAGAGAGAGAGAGAGAGAGAGAGAGATTGATGTAACACATCTATTCTAACAACTAGAATATTTTTTTTTTCGATAAAAAATTTCTAAATACCTTGTACAAGAGCATTCCCTCCCATCATCCAATTAAACGCAAAGAACGTGATCGGCTTCAAATAAAATATTTCCGGAAAATATTTAGGCAATGCAATTATGATAATCATTCTCTACTTCTTTTACAGCGAAAAAGGTTATCTTATTTCCCCAGGGAAAGACCAATATTATACGTACATGAAGGGTAGCTAATAGAATACGGAAAAAATATAACTCTCTCTGCTTGAAAGAACACTGTTCTAGGATAATGCTATTGAAAAAAAGATAAAAAAAAGGACTCGTCCTACGCATAATAAAATATTTCGGGTTATAATGCTCATATTAATATAGTTGTCGATGAAATGTTTTTTTTTTTTTTATATGAAATCTATTATATTTTAGTTTTGCCATGCATTCTTATATTTTCATTTTTACGTATGAGTCTTTCGTTGTTGGCAGAACCTTTTTCCATAAATAAATACATACATAATTAAATCTATTATGTATAATAATAAGATATTCTCCTGAAAACATGTAAGATATATTTCTATTCCGAAAAATACTTCTTTGATAAGAGGTATTTTTCGCAATAGAAATATCTTATATGTTTTCAGGAAAATATCTTATCACTACTCATAAAAAATTTAATTCTGCATGAGAGGTGTTTTTCGCAATAAAGATATCTTACAAATTTTCAGGAAAATTTCTCATCACTATTCATAATGAATTTAATTCAAAGCGGTATTTTTCGCAATATAAATATATAACATGTTTTCAGGAAAATATCTTATCACTATTCATAATATATTTAATTCTCAATGAGATATATTTTTCGCAATAGAAATATCTTACATGTTTTCAGGAAAATATCTTATCACTATTCATACTAAATTTTATTCTTTATGAGAGGTATATTTCGCAATAGAAATATCTTACATGTTTTCAGGAAAATATCTTATTACTATTCATAATAAATTTAATTCTGTATATATTTATTTATGGCAAAAGCCGATTAGCATCTTCCAAAAACAAAATTCTCTGACAAAAATAAATCCACGTAAAACTGAAAATGTAAAAATGAATGGCAAAAATAAAATATAATAAATTAATTCATATGAAAAATTATTTCATCGTTACCTATATAAATATGACCATTATCCGAAATATTTTCGTTGTTGACCAAATGCAAAACTCACATCAAAATATTTTAAATGTTATTTTGAGCAAACGTCACCAATATTGGATGTATTTGAAAATAACATTGGAAAATCATTCTAGTATGAAAAACAGGTATGAAAATTGACGAATATCTAAAGAGGTCATTCCAAATACCATTAAACTAATCATGAGAATAATTTCCTACACCATAGCTCGAATTATAAGATAAAATAAATGGCCTTATCTATACAAATAAAATGAAATATATACAATGAACAATGATGAACCAACACAATATTAATAAATTAAAGAAAATCTTATCCTAGCTAACATTAATATCTTGGGAAATGATCATTGCTATTACCCACTAAACCTCTAAGCATGACCTTGACCATGACCTCACGCGGCAAATTTGCTAGAATATTGGAGTATGTCTGCCATATATGCTCAATTTTATCTCGTATCGTTCAAATGTTATAGTCAACATCAGATTCCAGTTTGACTCTTGCTCACTAAATCCCCATTTGACATTTGACTCTCAGACCACCAGGCACCCGTCGAGATACTACCACTAGGGAGTTATTGGGTCCTTTGACTGACCAGACAGCACTACATTGGATTCTTCTCTCTGGTTACTGATCATTTTACTTTTGCCTACACATACACCGAATAGTCTGGCCTATTCTTTACATATTCTCCTCTGTCCTCATACACCTGACAACAATGAGATTACCAAACAATTCTTCCTCACTCAAGAGGTTAACTACAGCAATGTAATTGGTTCAGTGGCTACTTTCCTCTTGGAAGGGTAGAACGGACTCTTAAGGTATGGTAAGCAGCTCACCTACGAGAAGGACAATCCTAAAATCAAACCATCGTTCATTGGTCTTGGAAAGTACCATTACCTCTTTACCATGGTCTTTCACTGTATTGGGGTAGAGTTCTCTTGCTTGAGGGTACACTAGGACACACTATTCTATCTTATTTCTCTTCCTCTTGTTTTTTTAAGTTTTTATAGTTTATAAAGGAAATATCTATTTTAATGTTGTTAGTGTTCTTAAAATATTTTACTTTAATTGTTGATTACTTTTCTTGTAGTTTCCTTATTCCTTTCCTCACTGGGCTATTTTTCCTGCTTTTCCAACTAGGGTAGTAGCTTAGCAAATAATACTAATAATAATAATAATAATAATAATAATAATAATAATATCTGCCCAATTTATTACCGAGTTCCCATTATCCTTTGATACAATAAATGTGATATGAATTCTTTACCATTATATAAATCAAAATCAATTGGATTTGAAAACCTTTGACCATACTAGATTAACTAGTGTATCGAAATAAAAGACAGACAATTGGACCGGTAAACTTGGCAGAATACAAATTCCTGTGCATTAAAAACCTTCCCTGATAATCACAAATAAACAAAACCACCATTAGGAGATTTATGTTTCTAACAAAGACATTATATTACGCTTTAAACTGGAGTAACTACATTTGGTCCATAAGCACATACAACTCACACACACACGTTAATACAGAACATGCAATTCCATTAGCCATATATAACTTTTCATTACCTCCATCACCAAAAGAGTTTATCTAGACCTCTGGTAGCACGGGATAGCCATTACAGGCAACATCACCTCACGCAAACAGCTATTTTATGGCACCGCCATAGAAAGCTGTTTGTCAAAATTACAGCTCGGATGTTCGGAACACCGCCCAGTGTTTTCGAGTTAGTGGAAGTAATTGTAAGGTCTTACCAATTAACGTTTTATCAATAGCTTCTTAAGAAGGTGCTACAAGTGCTTGTTCACGGTCAGCAAATAATATGTTAAGGCAAATAGCCAGGCATTGAATTAATTTTACGACATCTATAATCTTTCGTTCGCATATTTTTATATTGG
Source organism: Palaemon carinicauda (assembly GCF_036898095.1). Classification (NCBI taxonomy): domain Eukaryota; kingdom Metazoa; phylum Arthropoda; class Malacostraca; order Decapoda; family Palaemonidae; genus Palaemon; species Palaemon carinicauda. The sequence continues at coordinate 597,406 of NC_090729.1, forward strand.
CCTTTAACATATTCTATATACAAGAGCACTTTCTGAATGTGGATACCTGAACGTGGTGAAAGGGTTTGTGTATCGCCATGATCAGCGAATCTTTAATAGTCAAGACCACCAATAATAAGTTGGTTTGCTGTGAGCGAGCGGACAAAAATCTCCCACCATCACCAATCCATCCTGGTCAGCGTTGTGATGAAAACTAGCCAAAGCCCAGGCATGAACTGACTTGTCTGAGGCCTTTATCGTGAGGTAGACTAGAAACGACTGTATTTGTTGTTGTTTTATATATACTGCGCCTATATATATATATATATATATATATATATATATATATATATATATATATATATATATATATATTATATATATATATGAGAGAGGAGAGAGAGAGAGAGAGAGAGAGAGAGAGAGAGAGAGAGAGAGAGAGAGAGAGAGAGAGAGAGAGGCCTTTTTAAAATCGGAAACCAAATCTCTCCTAACTAAGTTTCAGAAGCTGACTAGTGTTTCGAGTCACCTTTTCAAAAAGAAGATTCTTCGGAAGAAGTACACTTAGATTCAAAAGTTTGCCGACACTCAAGGAAAATCGTTCGTCAGAGGTCTCTAGTGTTACCATGACAAAACAAAGAAAGAGTTGGTCTTCTTACTACCTTCAAGAAAAAGGGCGGAGACTTGTCCAACCTTCGCGAACGCTTAAAATATTATAAATCGAGTTGCCATATTTCATACTGTGGTACCATTTGTTCCTCAAGTATTCACTACAAATACACAAACACACAGACACACACACACACACACACACACATATATATATATATATATATATATATATATATATATATATATATATATTTACTATTCTTTTGAGGAGCCCAGTAGAAACTTTCAATGGATAGGTAGGTGGCGGGGGGGGGGGAGTAGAAGGTAAGGGGGGGGGGGGGTTACTCCCCCTCCCGGGCAGTCCGACACTGAAGAATTTGAGGACACAAGGAAGTCATTTGTATTTTAGAGGTTGTGGAAAGAGGTTAAAAAATTCTTGATACAACTTGTAAAATATTGTATCATTGCCTCAATCTAATTTGATAACCGTTAATGTTACATGAAATATTGCTAACCTAATTCATTATTAGTTCATTTGTAGTAGCTAGTAGCAACCGAATAAATAGCCGTTGTTGTTCTAAGGTTGATTAGTAACCAAAGTTAACTATTAACTTTGCATAATAAATAATCTGTGATGGAAACAGTAAATACTGATGACTGCATAGCTCTTTGAATACAATCAGAATTTAGTTTATTGAATCGAAAAGGAATTGTATTGCGGTAAATGAGACCACTATTACATTCTAGCAAAACCTTTGAGAAATTTGCTTTATTGATAAATCATATAAAAAAAGTCTCTTGTTCTCAGAACGACATATTTTTTTTAGATTTTGTAATGAAAGTAAGAAATACTAATTTTCCCGTAATATACTTTCTAATTTTCCGAAAAAAAAAAATATATAAGCGCAGGGGGCATGAGCACAAAATGATTTCCTACACTAATACCTTGGCTGTAAGTTATCAGTGATTATGAAATTACTAGTAGCTTTATCTTCAGAAAATTACGTAGCTTGATCACGCTGACTTCTAATAATCGTGATTCAAATAGGCGTAAGTCTCCATGATCAAGTTCCTATTTGTGTTCCTTTCATTCATTCTTTATTCATTCATTTGTTAAACATCCTCGGCATTTTTAAGAAAAATTTGCCTTTTTCGCCGGTATTCGTCTTAGACCGTCAATTTTAGTTCCTAGTTTCTCACTATCCCCCCAGAAAAGAAATCTCTCCTGAGCGGCAGAAAGAAACACCTTCACTTGACCATTCCAACCTGGAAACTTTCGAAATTTGTCTTTAGCCAAGACGAGATATTCTTTAGCTGGATTAGAAAATAAGGCATTTTGAGCACTATTTCACTCACATTCTTTATACAATTTCAATCACATTCCTTTATAATTATTCCAGTTAACGAAAATATCTTGGTTGATTTTAAAGCAAACGGGTAAATTATCCTACAGAGTAATTTCGTAATGAGAATATTAATTGGAAAACTTGTGGTATGTGGAGGACTACAGAACATAATGATCTATAGTAAATAAATAGTATAACTTCGAGCCGGACAAATGTTGGTATAGGGATTCTTTCTAACGAATCCTTCAATCACTCATAAGACAACGACTCTCTAATTAAAGCTATCATTGTTCCAAAATCTACCATTATGTGGATGAGCATTTAAGTCCAACAAAATAATCCCATTATTTCTACACAATGATAACTATCTCCAATTTTGTCATAGGGCCTCAGTAATTATCAAGCAAATTAAAGCTCTTATAATAAAGATTGAATTAGCAACACAGCAAAAATTTTACAGTATATATTTAAAATTCTAGTTTAAATGTCAATACCAACCGTTCTTAGCCACAAATACGGGTGAAAAAGGAAAAGTAAAAACTTTTATAAATAAAGGGCAAGTGGGTTGCGAACTAAAGACTGAGATGGCACATCCCCTTGAATCTGTATGACTTGGGAAATATTTTCCAGTAAAGTATCCTTATGTATCCCAAAATGTTCCTATCTATGAATATCTAAAGGCCTATGAAAGTCTTTAGCAATCAGTTTAGCATTCTAAAGCTAGGTTTTTAGACGCATAATACAATAACTTTTATTGGAAACATTGCAATATCAAGCGAAAAATTCTCCTGATATGCATGAATGTCTAGAAATAAATTTATATGGTGACCAATTACTGTACTACATTCACTACTCTAAGCTCTCTCTCTCTCTCTCTCTCTCTCTCTCTCTCTCTCTCTCTCTCTCTCTCTCTGAATGTCCTCAAGGCTCGTATAACTCATTAATGGCATTTTTATGAATACTTTACAGCATCGAGTCATAAGTGGAACTGGAACAAGATTAATGTCAGATCTCCGAACAATCTAATGTAGCTGTTAACGGAAGCAATTGTCAAGTTATGCCACTCCATTAATTTCTACATGCTTATACAGATTCTAGATTTATATATATATATATATATATATATATATATATATATATATATATATATATATATATATATATATATATATATATAATGTGTGTGTGTCTGTGTGTGTGTTTTGTGTATTTGTATTGGATAGTTGAGATGTCAAATGATACCACAGCATAAAATATGGCAACAAGATTTGTAATATTTCCCAGCGTTCGCTGAACTTGGACAAGGCTCCGCCTATTTCCTAAGAAGTAGTAAGAAATGCAACTCTTTATTTGTTTTGTCATGGGAACACTAGAGACCTCTGACGAGCGAATCTCCCTGAGTGTCGGCGGACTTTTGAATCTAAGTGTACATATATTGAATTTTACGCTTACACTCGGGCTTAACTTTGGTTGTTCATGGCCGCTATCGCTTGTCCTACCTAGGATACAGTGTGAAGCTTACTCCCCCCTTCAGATACTCTGGATTTGTATAGTACATAAAATCATAAATGTATTTAAAGAGAGATTTTGACATTTCTCGTTTCAAAGAATCTTAAAAGTTTACATTTATCAATGCTCGTTAATTTGGAAGTTTCCAAATATTTTTGTAAATATTCCCCCCCATAATATTCGTTCAGCCTATGTAATTCTGAAAAAGAAAAAAAAAATGGTCGGCCCAAATATAAAATGGAAAAACTAAAATCTCCATTTTTATCTCATTCTTAAAAATAACTGGAGCTCACTTTGTTCATTGATATGACAAAAGTGTTCAGACGCCAATAACACATTACTTGTCAATTTCCAACGTAAAGTAACATGCCCAAAAACCTTATACTTACATGTACATGTGTGTGTATATATATATATATATATATATATATATATATATATATATATATATATATAAACTGCATATATACAGTTAAATATATACATACGTAGGCCTACCATATATACATAAACTGTACAGTATATATCCAGATATATATATATATATATATATATATATATATATATATATATATATATATATATATAAAACTATATAGTTTATATATATATATATATATATATATATATATACACTATATCTATATATCTATATATCTATATATCTATATATCTATATATCTATATATATATATATATATATATATATATATATATATATATATATATATATATATATCTAAAATGAGGTTATCCTTCCGAACCTCAGCTAGTGTTCTATGATAAGGTGGCTAGGCGCACATTCCAATTCTTTAACAGCAGCAACTACCTATGTCAAGTAATTACACTGTGTTTTAGGTAATTACTGTAAATATCAGCAGGCAATGTCACATTATTGGGGGAATCATTAGTCGTTACTGTTATGTTTGTGCAGTTATATAATGCGCAAATAAGACCATACTTGGACCTCCTTAAAAAAAAAAAAAAAAAAAAAAAAAAAGAGAGAGAGAGAGAGAGAGAGAGAGAGAGAGAGAGAGAGAGAGAGAGAGAGAGAGAGAGAGAGAGAGAGAGAGAGGGGGTCATCCTGTAGAAATGATGCAGAAAAACGGCGACTTAAAATTTTGTTCAAAATACCACGTTTAACAACACTGGTGTTTAACATTGGTATATAACACACATGTTACAGTGTTCACAATTTATACCTTGGACTGAAATCTATCATGAATAGTGTGTTAAGGAAATAAAAAATCTTTCTAAACCAAAGTAAAAATATTACACGTTTAAAGTCATTAGATTTTGAACTCACATTTTTAATACTCGCATTATCAGTCGTAAATATTATAACCTCGGTAGTTAGCTATATTACTAAAGGTATTAATCCAAGGATGATTTGTTTCAATATATACTTCAATATACTACAATGGCAATAGTAAAACATATATTTATTTTTCATTACTACAATGATTTCTCCAATCAACTGAATTTCCAGGCTACAATTCAACTATGTCCGCCAATCAAAAGATATTCAAGGTTACAATTCAAATTCAACAATCAATAAAAAGCAACTAAAGGTTTAAAGGTTTAAGGGCCACTCATGAATGGCATAGGCCAGAAACACTGACTTGCCCTACCAAGAAGGACAATGCCCTAGACTCGAGGACCAGGGAACGATAGGCAAATGGCTGCTTATGGCTCCACAAAAGACGCCATCCTTAGATCACAAGGATGGAGAGGTTGCAATGTGAGCGGGACTCGGCCCCAAGTCTGGAGATCACCCGTCAGAGACGTTACCAATAGGCCAAAATGCAACAATCAATAAATAGCAGCGAAACGTTACAATTCAAATCAAACAAACAATAAGAAGAAACTAAAGGTTTCAATTCAAATACAACAACCAATAAGAAGTAACTAACTGTTACACTTCAAAAGTAAAACCCAGTAAGAATATTAAAAGGTTATAATTCAAATTCAACAACAAATAAGAAGCAACATAAGTTTACAATCCAAACGCAACAACCAATAGGTTGAAACAAAAGGTTACAATAATTCAAATTCAAGAGCCAGTAAAAAGAGGCAACTAACATTACAATCCAAATGCACCAGCCAATAGGAAACAACTGGAGATTGAAATTCAAATGCACCAGCCAATAGGAAACAACTGGAGATTGAAATTCAAATGCACCAGCCAATCAGCTGTAATCACAGGTGCAATTCAAATGCGTCTGCCTATCATGTTGATAGGAGCTCGAGTAAAATCCCCAGTCGAGATAATCTGGTTTCAATTCACTTTTTCTTTTTGTTCAATGCTGAGCGGACTCACTTTCCAAATCCAAAATCAATCTCTCTCTCTCTCTCCTCTCTCCTCTCTCCTCTCTCTGTTTTTTTTACTGGGTATAATTTTTTTTTTTTTTTGCCAAACAACGGTGATAACATAAGGATAACAGTAAAACGGATATTCTGTTTAATACAGTTTCGAACTTCTTTTTATGTAAACATTTTAAATGCAATGTTGCAAAAAATGTTGATTGGACATACGTTTTGGGAAAAAAAAATTGCAAATGTGTTACAAAAATAATATGAATCTTGCCTACATGCAAAGAAAGGCATATAAGTGCCCTGACTATTATTTGTTTCAAATCTCCCACAGTATAAATGGCCACCTGTGTAAGGACAACCGCAGGTGCTCCACTGGGCAGAGAGAGAGAGAGAGAGAGAGAGAGAGAGAGAGAGAGAGAGAGAGAGAGAATAGTAGCAAATGAGGGAAAATGATTTATGATTGCAGTTTGTACTTCAGTAATTAGGAACTGGTTTTTTTTTTTAAGTCGTCCTGTCATTAACTCGGTACTTTCACATTATCCCACACTTCAACAAAATTATAATCTAAGTTATCGAAATAACTTATTTTCTGTCTTTCTTTTCTAAACTAGTGTACGCCACCCTTCAATAATGAAATCTAAATATTTAGATAGATAGGCAACATTCGCACACCCCTCTCACCATGGCATGACTACTCGTTCTACCCCCTTCCCTAAGGACAGGGAGAGCTTAGAGTGACAGGATTATATATATATATATATATATATATATATTGTATATATATATATGTATATATATATATGTGTGTATATATACACACATATATACACATCTATCTATCTATCTATATACGTATATATATACACATACACACACACACATATACACATATATATATATATATATATATATATATATATATATATATATATATATATATATATATATACATATAGCCAGACTTGTTCTTTATTAAATGGGGGAGGTGAGGGATAATTCAGGTCACATTTATACATTCCTATGACAGTTCTAAATAATAAGAAAAATATACAAACTACGAACACTAAAGTACCAAATATTAAGAGAACGTTTTTACTGAAAAGAAAATTCCTAAAATATACGAGATCGTGTTATAAGCACCTAGAAATAAATAAAACCTTTTAAGATGCCCATAGTTTTTAAAAAATTGTAATATGACATAAACATATGGAGATGCAATGGAGAAAATTGAAATAGTTAAAGTGCGAAGAGTTAATGACACTTTCCAAGATGCGAAAGGTTAAATTAAAACTTGATTTCGATAGAAAAATGATAAGCGATAAGAGTAAACGAAAACGATTACTCAAACATCATAATCTATTCAATGCTTTGAACTGTTCTGTAATCCAAAGACGACCTTAATTAAAGAAAATTTACTATTAAGGATGAAAATAAAACATCCTTGTGTAATCACATGCTACTGTCTTCCATTGTCTTGGGTTATAGTTCTCTTGCTTGAGGGTATAGTCAGGCGCACTTTTCTACCTGCTTCCTTATTTTCTTTCCTCACTGAGCTTTTTAGCATCCTGTCTTTCCAACTAGGGCTATACCTTAACTAGCAATAATAATAATAATAATAATAATAATAATAATAATAATAATAATAATAATAATAATAACAATAATACACCAAGTTGAAAGACAATTAGCCAATAAGATTTCCTTTTTATACACTGAAAAAAAAAAACTTTCATTCAACAAGTTACATATGTCTATCGCTACAAACCTCCTCACATTCATGAGCTACACTATATTGAAGGAAGAATTCTAGTCACTTCACTCTCTCATAAAATAACATTAGAAAACAGAAGTAACACAAGTACCCTTATTTACGAAAGGAATCTTATTCTATGAGCTTTCTTTTATACTAATGTTGCTCCTGATCACAGAATTATAGCCAATAGTATTCCTGTACAAGGGGCTCCATGAAAGCAAATTACAGTATAGAGGATAAAATATTCATCCTAACCTATGAAATGGACTCCATGAAATCAAATTACAGAATAGGGGATAAAATATTCATCCTAACCTATAAAATGGACTCTATGAAATCCAATTAAAGTATTCTAACCTATAATATGGACTCCATGAAATCAAATTACAGTATAGGGGATAAAATATTCATCCTAACCTATAAAATGGACTATGAAATCCAATTACTGTACAGGGGATGAAATATTCATCCTAACCCATAAAATGGACTCCAAGAAATCCGATTACAGTATAAGGGATAAAATATTCATCCTAACCTATAAAATGGACTATGAAATCCAATTACTGTACAGGGGATAAAATATTCATCCTAACCCATAAAATAGACTCCAAGAAATCCGATTACAGTATAAGGGATAAAATATTCTTCCTAACCTATAAAATGGACTCCATGAAATCCAATTACAGTATAAGGGATAAAATATTCTTCCTAACCTATAAAATGGACTCCATGAAATCCAATTACAGTATAAGGGAAAAAATATTCATCCTAACCTATAAAATGGACTCTATGAAATCCAATTACAGTATAAGGAATAAAATATTCATTCTAACCTATAAAATGGACTCCATGAAATCCAATTACAGTAAAAGGGGTAAAATATTCTTCCTAGCCTATAAAATGGACTCCATGAAATCCAATTACAGTATAAGGGATAAAATATTCATCCTAACCTATAAAATGGACCCCATGAAATCCAATTACAGTATTAGGGATAAAATATTCATTCTAACCCATAAAATGGACTCCATGAAATCCGATTACAGTATAAGGGATAAAATATTCATTCTATCCCATAAAATGGACTCCATGAAATCCGATTACAGTATAAGGGATAAAATATTCATTCTAACCCATAAAATGGACTCCATGAAATCTGATTACAGTATAAGGGATAAAATATTCATTCTAACCCATAAAATGGACTCCATGAAATCCAACTACAGTATAAGGGATACAATATTCATTCTAACCCATAAAATGGACTCCATGAAATCCAATTACAGTATAGGGGATAAAATATTCATTCTAACCCATAAAATGGACTCCATGAAATCCAACTACAGTATAAGGGATACAATATTCATTCTAACCCATAAAATGGACTCCATGAAATCCAACTACAGTATAGGGGATACAATATTCATTCTAACCTATAAAATGGACTCCATGAAATCCAATTACAGTATAAGGGATAAAATATTCTTCCTAACCTATAAAATGGACTCTATGAAATCCAATTACAGTATAAGGAATAAAATATTCATTCTAACCTATAAAATGGACTCCATGAAATCCAATTACAGTATAAGGGATAAAATATTCTTCCTAACCTATAAAATGGACCCATGAAATCCAATTACAGTATTAGGGATAAAATATTCATTCTAACCCATAAAATGGACTCCATGAAATCCGATTACAGTATAAGGGATAAAATATTCATTCTAACCCATAAAATGGACTCCATGAAATCCAATTACAGTATAGGGGATAAAATATTCATTCTAACCCATAAAATGGACTCCATGAAATCCAACTACAGTATAAGGGATACAATATTGATTCTAACCCATAAAATGGACTCCATTAAATCCAATCACAGTTTAGGGGATAAAATATTCATTCTAACCCATAAAATGGACTCCATGAAATCCAACTACAGTATAGGGGATACAATATTCATTCTAACCCATAAAATGGACTCCATGAAATCCAAATACAGTATAAGGGATACAATATTCATTCTAACCCATAAAATGGACTCCATGAAATCCAATTACAGTATAGGGGATAAAATATTCATTCTAACCCATAAAATGGACTCCATGAAATCCAACTACAGTATAGGGGATAAAATATTCATTCTAACCCATAAAATGGACTCCATGAAATCCAACTACAGTATAAGGGATACAATATTCATTCTAACCCATAAAATGGACTCCATGAAATCCAATTACAGTATAGGGGATAAAATATTCATTCTAACCCATAAAATGGAATCCATGAAATCCAACTACAGTATAGGGGATAAAATATTCATTCTAACCCATAAAATGGACTCCATGAAATCCAACTACAGTATAGGGGATAAAATATTCATTCTAACCCATAAAATGGACTCCATGAAATCCAACTACAGTATAGGGGATAAAATATTCATTCTAACCCATAAAATGGACTCCATGAAATCCAACTACAGTATAGGGGATAAAATATTCATTCTAACCCATAAAATGGACTCCATGAAATCCAACTACAGTATAAGGGATACAATATTCATTCTAACCCATAAAATGGACTCCATGAAATCCAATTACAGTATAGGGGATAAAATATTCATTCTAACCCATAAAATGGACTCCATGAAATCCAACTACAGTATAGGGGATAAAATATTCATTCTAACCCATAAAATGGACTCCATGAAATCCAACTACAGTATAAGGGATACAATATTCATTCTAACCCATAAAATGGACTCCATGAAATCCAATTACAGTATAGGGGATAAAATATTCATTCTAACCCATAAAATGGACCATGAAATCCAACTACAGTATAGGGGATAAAATATTCATTCTAACCCATAAAATGGACTCCATGAAATCCGATTACAGTATAAGGGATAAAATATTCATTCTAACCCATAAAATGGACTCCATGAAATCCAACTACAGTATAGGGGATAAAATATTCATTCTAACCCATAAAATGGACTCCATGAAATCCAACTACAGTATAAGGGATACAATATTCATTCTAACCCATAAAATGGACTCCATGAAATCCAATTACAGTATAGGGGATAAAATATTCATTCTAACCCATAAAATGGACTCCATGAAATCCAACTACAGTATAAGGGATACAATATTCATTCTAACCCATAAAATGGACTCCATGAAATCCAATTACAGTATAGGGGATAAAATATTCATTCTAACCCATAAAATGGACTCCATGAAATCCAACTACAGTATAAGGGATACAATATTCATTCTAACCCATAAAATGGACTCCATGAAATCCAACTACAGTATAGGGGATACAATATTCATTCTAACCTATAAAATGGACTCCATGAAATCCAATTACAGTATAAGGGATAAAATATTCTTCCTAACCTATAAAATGGACTCTATGAAATCCAATTACAGTATAAGGAATAAAATATTCATTCTAACCTATAAAATGGACTCCATGAAATCCAATTACAGTATAAGGGATAAAATATTCTTCCTAACCTATAAAATGGACCCCATGAAATCCAATTACAGTATTAGGGATAAAATATTCATTCTAACCCATAAAATGGACTCCATGAAATCCGATTACAGTATAAGGGATAAAATATTCATTCTAACCCATAAAATGGACTCCATGAAATCCAACTACAGTATAGGGGATAAAATATTCATTCTAACCCATAAAATGGACTCCATGAAATCCAACTACAGTATAGGGGATAAAATATTCATTCTAACCCATAAAATGGACTCCATGAAATCCAACTACAGTATAAGGGATACAATATTCATTCTAACCCATAAAATGGACTCCATGAAATCCAATTACAGTATAGGGGATAAAATATTCATTCTAACCCATAAAATGGACCATGAAATCCAACTAGAGTATAGGGGATAAAATATTCATTCTAACCCATAAAATGGACTCCATGAAATCCAACTACAGTATAAGGGATACAATATTCATTCTAACCCATAAAATGGACTCCATGAAATCCAATTACAGTATAGGGGATAAAATATTCATTCTAACCCATAAAATGGACTCCATGAAATCCGATTACAGTATAGGGGATAAAATATTCATTCTAACCCATAAAATGGACTCCATGAAATCCAACTACAGTATAGGGGATACAATATTCATTCTAACCCATAAAATGGACTCCATGAAATCCAAATACAGTATAAGGGATACAATATTCATTCTAACCCATAAAATGGACTCCATGAAATCCAAATACAGTATAAGGGATACAATATTCATTCTAACCCATAAAATGGACTCCATTAAATCCAATCACAGTTTAGGGGATAAAATATTCATTCTAACCCATAAAATGGACTCCATGAAATCCAACTACAGTATAGGGGATACAATATTCATTCTAACCCATAAAATGGACTCCATGAAATCCAAATACAGTATAAGGGATACAATATTCATTCTAACCCATAAAATGGACTCCATGAAATCCAATTACAGTATAGGGGATAAAATATTCATTCTAACCCATAAAATGGACTCCATGAAATCCAACTACAGTATAGGGGATAAAATATTCATTCTAACCCATAAAATGGACTCCATGAAATCCAATTACAGTACAGGGGATAAAATATTCATTCTAACCCATAAAATGGACTCCATGAAATCCAACTACAGTATAGGGGATAAAATATTCATTCTAACCCATAAAATGGACTCCATGAAATCCAACTACAGTATAGGGGATAAAATATTCATTCTAACCCATAAAATGGACTCCATGAAATCCAACTACAGTATAAGGGATACAATATTCATTCTAACCCATAAAATGGACTCCATGAAATCCAATTACAGTATAGGGGATAAAATATTCATTCTAACCCATAAAATGGACTCCATGAAATCCAACTACAGTATAGGGGATAAAATATTCATTCTAACCCATAAAATGGACTCCATGAAATCCAACTACAGTATAAGGGATACAATATTCATTCTAACCCATAAAATGGACTCCATGAAATCCAATTACAGTATAGGGGATAAAATATTCATTCTAACCCATAAAATGGACTCCATGAAATCCAACTACAGTATAGGGGATAAAATATTCATTCTAACCCATAAAATGGACTCCATGAAATCCAACTACAGTATAAGGGATACAATATTCATTCTAACCCATAAAATGGACTCCATGAAATCCAATTACAGTATAGGGGATAAAATATTCATTCTAACCCATAAAATGGACTCCATGAAATCCAACTACAGTATAGGGGATAAAATATTCATTCTAACCCATAAAATGGACTCCATGAAATCCAACTACAGTATAAGGGGTAAACATTCCCTGCTAACCTATAAATTTTCAATTCATTCCACAAGTTTTAAAATTCTTTTACCTTTAAATGAAATGGTTAAAGAAGAAATCCTACCTCTGTAAAAATTCTAAAATGCACAACGGTGCTATGAATCATTGTTATTGTTATTGTTATTGTTATTGATATTATCATCATCATCATCATCATTATTATTGTTATCATTATTATTATTATTATTATTATTATTATTATTATTATTATTATTATTGATTAGTAGCTATACGAGATCACTGAATTACACCGCAAAGCTCATAAAGTTCATTCAATTCGAACAAAAATATTCAATAAATTAGACAGCTAAGTAAGAAGAGACTAAATACAACTGACGAGGAGTAAAATATATCAAATAAAAGTATCAGCAACAGACAAATAAAAAAGAAAAATTGGGCTTTAATCCCAATACCATAGTTTCTCATTTCAACGGTAAATTTGGAAGTCATAAAATTGGCTCGAAGAATACTCTTCAGTGTACTAACTACTAAAACGAAGGGATAACGATAAAAAGAAAGCAAAATATTCGGAGATAACATTTCTACAAACTAGCATAGCTCCCAAAGGAAGCATATTTATGATTAGCACATTCGTGAAATGGTTGTGGGTTATTCGCTAGCGGCACATAGAGGAAGGAGAAGAGGAGGCGTTTATGTACTAATGCGCATGCGTTGTGCCAGATTAAAAGATAGGTCTTTTCCCACAGGTGTCAGAGAGAGAGAGAGAGAGAGAGAGAGAGAGAGAGAGAGGGGGGGGGGGGGCTGGAAAACGCAACGTATAATCGTATAAAAGATACGAAAAACTAGAGGCTGAAGAAACCAAACGTTAAATAAAACAGACTAAAAAATAAAAAGGCAATATGAGAGAGAGAGAGAGAGAGAGAGAGAGAGAGAGGGGGGGGGGCTAGAACATCCAAGCGTTAAATAAAACCGACGAAAAAATACTAAAAGACAATATAAGAGAGAGAGAGAGAGAGAGAGAGAGAGAGAGAGAGAGAGGCTGGAAAAACCAAGCGTTAAATTAAAGACGAAAAAATATAAAAAGATATGAGAGAGAGAGAGAGAGAGAGAGAGAGAGAGAGAGAGACTTGAAAATCCAAGACAGTTTAATAAAATAGACGAAAAAAATATAAAGGCAATTATATTAGAGAGAGAGAGAGAGAGAGAGAGAGAGAGAGAGAGAGACAGAGGCTGGAAAACCTAAGACAGTTAAATAAAACAGACGAAAAAAATAAAAAAGGCAATAATATGAGAGAGAGAGAGAGAGAGAGAGAGAGAGAGAGAGAGAGAGAGACGATCAATATGGAAATTGCTAAAGTTGGACTAGGAGACCATAGCAAGCTAAGGTAGCAATGCTCCGCCCAAAATGTCAGGCAGGGAGCTTCATATGAAGTTACCCTTGAAAACGTATAGGTGGTAGTCAGACTGTTTAAATATAAATGTTATAATTACTTTTTTTTTTTTTACTTACGCCTTGAGCATCCACCACCTACCAACATTTCAGAGCCTAATTTTGGCTATATTCTTTCCAAAATTTGCATACAATATGATCACAGCAACATGAAATAAAAATAGACATGACAGTCAAATAATTACTGACAAAATACCAAGACCGAATATGAAAAAAAAAATAGTTTTTCACATGAAACTATTGTCATCTTCAAACATTTTTTTGTATTCTCCTTTACACTAATTGCATAAGAAGAGTTCTGCACTTTCTAATTTCAAAGGATGAGACTGCTACTCAGTCCTTTGCCATTTCTTCTGACAAACCAGCAGATGTTGGCAACTATGGAAACTCACAGTGAGTGATGGTAATTATATGAGTTGGCCAAGGGGTCGCAACATAACTTCACCTCAATTTATATACATGCATATATATATACATATATATATATATATATATATATATACATATATATATATATATACACATATATATACACATACACACACACACACACACACACACATATATATATATATATATATATATGGTGTGCAGACAAAATGTCGAAAGGACAAAATGTAGAAAGGTGTAGATCAGTGGTTCTTTCATTAGTAATCTATTCATATTTGTATACATCATTCATGGATAAAAAATTATGATATGAATATAAAAAGGAAGTATTGAAAAAAAAAAATAAATAAAAATTCTAACATTTACTTAAAGCACCATAAAATTATAAAATGTTGTATAAATAAGGTTAAAAAATTGAGTAAAAATTTAATTTTGAGAACAAACATAAAATTACAAATTGTGTGCTATTGCCTGCAAGTACTCGAGTACATTTTCACTGCTATAACTGTCAACAATTTTTTTCAACCGGTCGTTTACTTGAACGTATTTCTTGTTCTTCCTTCCAATCGAGTTTCCTTGAAAAACTTGCTCTAGAGCCATCTCCTTTGATGCTTGCTCCGAACGTAGTTTCCGAATCAGTTTATCTTCTGTTGGGTGGATAATCGTTACCCTTCTCTTAAATGAACTGTGCCATCCCTCTAGCATGTTGTTTGTTCGAGGTAGATCATTTGAGGTTCTTTCGTATACTGACCATAAGGAAACTTCAAACGTTGGCCTCCTCCTTCTTCCCCGCTGAATAATACCCATCCACGTCATCTCAAAGTCTACTGATACTGAATCTGGATGTAAATCATGACTTTTAAGCCAGCTGAATATTATATCATAGGTATTCTCATTTTTGTGGGTTGTAATACAATAAATGAGAGGAAGAGTCTTGTTTTCTTGTATCATAGCGTGTATTGTGTAAAGTTGTTTTCAGATTGGAGCACAATCGAAAGTTCCATCACAAAACCAACTCTTTTTTGTTTTAAGAAGCTGAATATTTCCTAATGTTGAGTAAATATTGACTTCTTTACTACTAAATTGTAAAAAATTTTCACCTATCGTTGTAACTGTCAAATCTTCATTAGTTCCAGAGTTACGGACCCTTGTTACTGTTCTTGCAAGAGTTTCTTTCTTCGGTAGAGCGCCGGCTACTTCCAATGGAATATTATCTGTATATTTGTTTATTACAACCGAAGTAATTTCCTCCGTCTTTCTTGCATTTTCTTTCAACTCTTCCTTAACCTTGAGAACGTCTTTTCTCACCATATCAGGAGGATGGCAATGTTCTTGAGTCAAAGAGGATATTCCACTAACTATACTAATTAGTCTTCCACTACAGTATCCTCTTTTTTCACATCTCCAATATATTTTTTCTTCTTTTTGCTTATCAGCCACGT
>NC_090729.1:633564-651064 GCF_036898095.1 Palaemon carinicauda
CGGCATCCTGCTTTGCAAACTAAGGTTGTAACTTAGCTAATAATAATAATAATAATAATAATAATAATAATAATAATAATAATAATCCTTAAAAGCACACAATGTTTAAAATAACGGAACGTATAACAAAACACTAATGCTACACAAAATTCATACTTAGTAGGAGCAGAATTTATTAAAAAAGTAATAGTATTACAGTTCAGCTTAAATTTTTAAGCTACCAAAGGAGTGAAATTACAAAACCAGAACAAGTAAACTAGTTTAGCTTAGATTTTTGAAAACAACTAAAGTAGTGAAATTGTAACACCAGAACAACCAAACTACAGTTCAGATTAATTAAAAAAAAAAAAACAACTATAGTGAAATTACAACACCAGAACAAGCAAACTACAGTTCAGATTAATTTTTAAAAACAGCTAAAGTAGTGAAATTACAAGACCAGAACAATCAGAAGACAGTTCCTTTTAATGTTTAAAAATAACTAAAGTAGTGAAATTACAAAACCAGAACAAGCAAACTACAGTTCAGTTTTATTTTAAAAACAACTAAAAGTAGTGAAATTATAAAACCAGAACAAGAAAACTACAGTTCAGTTTTGTTTTTAAAAACAACTATAGTGAAATTATAAAACCAGAACAAGCAGAAGACAGTTTAGTTTAATTTTGAAAAACTACCAAAGTAGTGAAATTATAAAACCAGGACAAGCAAACTACAGTTCAGTTATATTTTTAAAAACTAATAAAATAGTGAAATTATAACACCAGAACGAGCAGACGACAGTTCAGTTTAATTTTAAAAACAACTAAAGTAGTGAAATTACAAAAGCAGAACAAGAATTTTAAAAACAACTAAAGTAGTGAAATTACAAAAACAGAACAAGAATTTTTAAAAACTAAAGTAGTGAAATTATAAAACCAGAACAAGCAAACTACAGTTCAGTTTAATTTTTAAAAACTACTAACATAGTAAAATTATAACACCAGAACGAGCAATGCTCAATTGCGGAGGCATTGCAGCTGTGGTGCTGACCGTTAAGTGCTAATACCGTGGAAAATCGTTATGAGGCTTATAACTACAATTCAAGTGCCGTACAAAAAGTGTTTTTCATCCGGACCGTTGCCACAAATGTCATCTAAATTGTGGATTAGGGAGAGCGAAAAGAAGCGAAAGGGAGAGAAAGAAAGGAGTGAGGGGGGCAGGAAATGAAATTAGTAGTGATGGTGAGTGTGTTTAGATGGTAGAGGAAATAAATTACATAAAGAGAAAAAGGAAGCATAATAAGGAAAGGTAGAAGAAGAAAAGACAGTTTTATACTTCGAAAATTGCACTTTCATATACCCTCAGATATGATTACTTCATAACGTACTTTCCCCCCCCCCCCACCCACCCCACCCCCCCCAAAAAAAAAGATAATTTTCTGAATGAAAAATGAAGAATTTGCGGACAAAAGCGGAGTTAGCAGCAATTTCATTAGACTTGCCCAGCAGTTATACATAGCAGACTAAGTGCCACTACTAAGAAATTGAAAATGTAATGTTATGAGGCTACAAAGCAGAGCAACAAAAAATATCTGTTAAGACACGAAACCTAATATCAATATAATTCTTGTGAAGGAACATGAGTTAGAGGAGTACTATCAAATATGAGAAACTGCAGTGCTATTCGATCTGCAGTGTTTGGGTTAGAAACATCTTAACTATCGACTGAGAATCATTATCCTGCCAGTGATTAAAATCTTCAAAACAACTTTCACTGGTCATTAGGCAGCTTTAACTACAACCCAGGGAGCTCCTGTGATTGTGTGATAAGAAAATGTTTACAAATGACGCTGAATCTACGGTCAGCAATGAGCGGAAAGAAGTTTTAGTCAATAACCAGCTATGAAGTACCTTTAACTGATAAGATGTATCTGCAATTAGTTGCTAAGAATCACGTCCCAAATTACTTTTCTTCCCCCACCGTTATCCCTACAATATGGGGTCGGTTGCCTGATATTTTTTCAATACTGGGCATAGGGTTTTCGCGATCGCATGCCCTGCAGTCATCATCCAGTTATTGGGGGTGGACCTAACCTTGGACTTAATAGTTCAACTGCAAAACAGCAGTTTCCACTGTTATTGGCAGTGGGCCTAGCCTTTTGCTAAAGAGCAAGGTCGCAAGGCAGCAGATGTCCTTTCAGTAGCTTTCTACGACATGCACGACGTAGGGCGGTAGTATTCTAACACCCGTACCTTTCAAATGACTAAATAGAAGGAAATGTAAAAAAAAAAAATAATAAAAAGAATCTATGTTTATGTATATTATCATTTGCAGTCAACAATTCTTATTAGTTATGCTGCCCAGAGGTTTAAGTTAAATTTCATTTAACTTATTGTTGAATCAAGAAAATAAAAAAAATTACAATCCTAACATGTTATGAATATTTCACACATTAAATGACAAATTAAATAGTAAAAGTTAAAGATTGCATGGGAGTATTTTTATTTTTATAGAAAAAATTTCAATCATAGTAGAGTTGACATTCATTTACGCAAAACTTTTCAATCACAATAAAAAACCAATTCGTGAAATTGCCATTCTTGGGCAAATAAGTTTAGACTAAAATTGTTTCTTCCCAGTCTTATGCAAATAGGTTTCGAATGAATTTAGTTAGTTTTTATAGCTAAAATTTCCAAGTGAATTCATATGAATTTTGCCATCTTCAAGGACAAGATTTACGGATCGTAAAGAAAGGAATTTGATTTACCGAGTGAAAAGAAATTTACACAAAATTTATGGTTACATATAATGCAAGTAGTAATTGTAGTGACACAATACAACTTTAAAGCGTAAATGATATGCCTCTAAATTGGTGTTGAACGGCAACAAAAATAAGCTTCAATGTGGAACAATTAATGCCGGATGTATTATTATTATTATTAAGCTACAACCTAGATGGAAAAGCATGATGCTATAAGCCCAAGGGCTCCAACAGGGAAAAATAGCCCAGTGAGGAAAGGAAACAAGGAAATAAACTACAAGAGAAGTAATAATAAAAAAATAAATATTTTAAAATTATTAATACTAAATTAGATCTATCATATATAAGCTATACCAACTTCATAAAACTAAAAGGAATTGAAACATGACAGAATAGTGTGCCCGAGCGTACCCTCAAGCAAGAGAACTCTAACCCAATACAGTGAAAGACCATGATACAGAGGTTATGGCACTACATAAGACTTGAGAACAATGGTTTGATTTTGGATTGTCCTTCTCCTTGTGGTAGTAGTAGTAATAGTAGTATTGAATGGATTGAAATTAAAATGCCTTTGGAAAATTGAAGTCAAAATTTGTCACAGCAGTAGTAGCACCAGAAACAGACATAACAATAGTAACAGCATCGAATTAGAAAAATAATCTGTAATAGCAGCAAGGATAGTGTTAATAGTAGGAGGAGAAACAATGGCATCAGTAATCATAATAATATTAGAAGTAAATCAGCAAATGTTAAACACTTGAATATCAGCATTCATTGGTGATAGAAAAATAAACTGAAAATTCGTTAACTCCACCGTTCAAAAGTGGCACTACTGCATAGAAATCAACAACAACGCCTATAATAGTTATAAGACTAAAATTCGTGAGGGTAGCAATGAAGAAACGCAAAGTGAATCCTTGATAACCAGAGGTCATAAGTGAAACTACACTACTGCTAGTAATAGTAGTAGTAAGATTAGTATTAGTAGTAATAGAGTAAGTAGGGTGCAAAGCCTGATATTATTATTATCATTATTATTATTATTATTATTACTAGCCAAGCTACAACCCTAGTTGGAAAAGAAGGATGCTATAAGCCCAAGGGCTCCAATAGGGAAAAATAGCCCAATGAGGAAAGGAAATAAGAAAATAAATAAATGATGAGAATAAATTAACAATAAATCATTCTAAAAACAGTAACAACGTTAAAACAGATATGTCCTATATAAACTATTAACGTCAAAAACAGATATGTCTTATATAAACTATAAAAAGACTCATGTCAGCCTGGTCAACATATAAACATTTGCTCCAACTTTGAATTTTTGAAGTTCTACTGATTCAACTACCCGATTAGGAAGATCATTCCACAACTTGGTAACAGCTGGAATAAAACTTCTAGAATACTGTGTAGTATTGACCCTCACGATGGAGAAGGCCTGACTATTAGAATCAACTGCCTGCCTAGTATTACGAACAGGATAGAATTGTCCAGGGAGATCTGAATGAAAAGGATGGCCAGAGTTATGAAAAATCTTATGCAACATGCATTATGACCTAATTGGACGACGGTGCCAAAGATTAATATCTACATCAGGAATAAGAAATTTAATAGACCGTAAGTTTTGTCCAACAAATTAAGATGAGAATCAGCAGCTGAAGACAAGACAGGAGAACAATACTCAAAACAAGGTAGAATGAAAGAATTAGAACACTTCTTCAGAACAGATTGATCACCTAAAATCTTGAAAGACTTTCTCAATAAGCCAATATATATAACCTGCAATTATCATCTGCAGCGGTAGTTTCAGCATATCTGTTGTGGAATTCTAGTGGTAGTAGTAGTAGTAGTAGTAGTAGTAGTAGTAGTAGTAGAACCAAAGGAATATGATCAACGATGAAAATGCCATGAAACTGAAATCCAATCCAATGCCATCGATACCCATACATTTTGGAGCCCGGCGAGAGAGGCAGTCGGTCAATTAAATAGCAAGTTATTATTATTATTATTATTATTATTATTATTATTATTATTACCTGAGCTACAACCCTAGTTGAAAAAGCAGGATTATATAAGCCCAAGGGTTCCAACAGGGTACTTAAAACTGCGTCAGAAACGTAATTTTACAAACTCGACTTTCCTCAGTCTTCGTACCTCCAGTGGGAAAAGTTAAGTGCTAAAATATTGAAAATATATCACATTAATTATCCGTTTCGATTGAATACGAACACCCCCCCCCCTTTCAGTCATCGTTTCGTTTATTTACGTCAATATTATGCATTTTTTCTTTTGACCATTCTACTACTTTCTATAGTTTTCATTTTACTTGATATAAATACATTAATATCATCGACATAGATTTATTCTTATTTACATCAATTATTTTTATAAAAAAAAAAATATTTTTGACTAAATTTAAATACCTTCGTTTGGTATTATCCTTTCCCCTCTCTTTCCTCTCAAGATTCTTTATCTCCCCTTAGTATGAAACAATGTCATTCGGCGAATGACGAACGTGCGCGCGTGCTCGTCGGAATACCAAACAGGAATTCACTCTGGTGACTCAATGCAACGATCAATGGCCCACCCAGTAACTATATGAGAGAGAGAGAGAGAGAGAGAGAGAGAGAGAGAGAGAGAGAGAGAGAGACTCACTTGATACGTAGCTGAGAGAAAACAATACACTGTTTATTCGTTTAATATACAACTAATTAGGCGTGGTAAAGTGAATTCTTCTCTCAAGGGGTTAACTACTGTAAGTGTTCAGTGGCCACATTCCTCTTGATAAGGGTAGAAGATACTCTTTAGCTATGGTAAGCAGCTCTTCTAGGAGAAGGACACTCTGAAATCAAACCACTGTTCTCTAGTCTTGGGTAGTGCCATAGCCTCTGTACCATGGCCTTCCACTGTCTTTGATTAGAGTTCTCTTGCTTGAGGGTACACTCTGGCACGCTATTTTTCCTTGTTTCTCTTCTTCTTGTTTTGTTAAAGTTTTTATAGTTTATATATGAAGTATTTATTTTAACGTTGTTACTGTTCTTAAAATATTTTATTTTAATTTTTAATTACTTTTCTTATTTCCTTTCCTCACTGGGCTATTTTCCCAGTTGGAGCCCCTGGGCTTATAGCATCCCGCTTTTTCCAAGTAATATTAACAACAATAACAATAATAACTAGACTGCGACTGGCTAAAGCCAGTGGCAGAGGATTCCCCTGCAAAATAGGTGTGGAAATGCTGTTGTCAATCAGTAAAAGATATTGTGTAATGGTTTATTGGCCTAATGACCCCTTGACTAAATTTTGAGTTATGTTAACAAACTGTTTTAAAGCAATTTATCTGTATAATAGCAGGTATATGGAGGTAAAACATAGGCAAAATTGACAAATATAGAGAAATTGACCTTTGAACTTGAAGACAATGGGCACTTACAAGGTCGTGTGAAGGCCACGGGTTAAATATGACCCCATATTCTGAAGAAGCATGTGCGAATGGGGGGGGGGGGGTTGACAATGAAATATCACTTTTAGCCCACGTCAAATTTTTTCCATGAAATAGCCATATGACCTTGAAAATGAGGGTCAAGGTCAAATTTGACATTTGATTTGGAAGTTTTATGCATATGTTTGGGGTAGTTTACTATAGCATGCTATGACCAAAAACCAGTATTTCATGGAGAAATTGCCAAAGTCACGATTTCTGCAATGTCAAAAATAGTAAAAAATCTATATTAATAAAAGTAAATAAGCAGTCGCTACAAAAGTTAAGCTAACCTTAGATAAATATATAGGGCATCATATGCCACTAAGATCAGGGCTCTGGGCCTTCCGGTTTTTGAGATCTCTGAAACAAACCTGTTTTGACCCGGTTTGGCCATTAGCGACCTTGACCTTGAACTACTTGCATCAAAGGAGAGCAATATCTGGGGATTTACCTCTCTATCATTGTCCATAAGGCCTTCAGCCATACAGCTTATACTTTAGGCCTAATGTCAATTTCAAATTTTACAAATTTTGCCTTTAAAAGCCCCTGTGACCTTGAAAAGTAGGTCAAGGTCACTTAAGCTGGGTCTATGGCATATTCTTACCATAGGCTACCTATGATAATTATTTCAGATTTCTTGCGAAAAAAAACGCACGGAAAGAATAATAATAATAATAATAATAATAATAATAATAATACCAAAAACAATAGTCTTCCCCTAAAAGGGAATCCTAATAATAATCATAATAACAACAGTGATTCTTGCCAAATGACTATTTATTATGTTCACGGAATTTGGGACATTCACCACCAAGAAACAACTGGTGGAATGTGACAATTATTCTTAAGACCTTATTATAATCCTCCTTATTTTCATCATCCAAATCATCTAATAAGTCGCCTTTTATATATAACCACACGAGTGTCATCTATAATACCCTTCGAGCTCTTTCACAATCACCATGAACAAGTCCTTATAGCCTTCGGTATTACTTGTAACAGCAATTTCTCCTCAACATATTCAGTATCAAAATATGTAGTACATAAGATGATTTTCAGTAATTACTATTGGTACGCTTCTCTGATAAAAAAGAAAACGTGGCCATAAAAAGTGTAAAATATAAACAAGGGAATAAAATTCAAGTGAAGTAAAACGACTAAAGGAAAATTAACATTTGGGAAAAATTTATCTAATATAGATAAACGAAAAATATAGCTGGTCAGCAAAAATAAATCAGTCTATCAGAGAGTATTATAAAAATACAATAACAAATGAAAATAGAAACATTAAATATACGGTTACAAAAGTAAGCAGTAATAGAGGAAGAAACAGAATTATTTGAAAATGAAGAAAGCATGCAATCATGCCAAGCCAATTCTCCGTGTGGCATATCTAGAGAGAGAGAGAGAGAGAGAGAGAGAGAGAGAGAGAGAGAGAGAGAGAGAGAGAGAGAGAGAGAGAAATACTAGGTGTAAAGTACTTACTTTTACTTTTACAGGTTTATTTCTCACCCTCCGTCAGACACTAAAAGTCTGTTCAGGCGGGCCTTGGTGTGTGAAAAAATAATTTCTTTCCAGTTAATATTTTGCTCTGTATCTTATCAGTTATTTCGCTAGCATTTGTATTCAGGCTTAATAGTTTTCATGTCACTATTATAACACTTTCTAAAAAGATAAGACTTCAGGTTTTTCTTGAAAGCTGCCACATTATTGCTATTCTTGACATCGAGTGGAAGGTCGTTGAAGAGTCTTGGTGCAGCATAACTGAACATTCTTTCTCCTATTGCATGATTCACACTAATTTCGAATAGTCTATGTGGGTCATCAGCATGTCTAACTCTTGCAGCGGCGCTGGTAGCTTCAGGGTAGCGGACCAAGCAATCACGAAGATATTTAGGCTTATCACTTTTAAGTGCTTTGTGGGTCAACAAGCAAATCTTAAATTCAATTCTAGCCTTAACAGGTAACCAATGTAGATCGATCAATGCAGGAGTTATTCTCTCCCGTAGTTTAATGCCTTTTATCAGTCTAGCCGCTCGGTTTTGCACATTTTGAAGCTTTCTTAGTAGTGTATTGGGCAATTTGTAGTACAGAGAATTGCAATAATCAAGCCTTGATATTACGTGACTCATCACTAAAATTTTTGTACTGCCCTCTTAAATATTTTCTGATACATGCTATGTTTCTCAGGTAATAGTTACACACTTTCACTGTGTTCACAATTTGGTCCCTCATTGACAAATTACAATCTATCAGTATACCCAAATTTTTCACAACAGGCACAATCCCAACATCAGCATCACCAATTTTTATACTTTGAATTAACTAGTAATTCTTCAAAGCCACCTTTGTGCCAAAAAACATACATTCTGTTTTATCATCATTTAATTTGAGCTTTTTCCTCTGCATCCATGTTTTTATTTCAGTCATTATCTCATCAATTTTCTTCTCTGTATCTTGTGTTGTTGAAATTGAGAGGTAAAACTGAGTATCATCTGCATATAGTTTAAAGCCCACTTTTTGTTTTTTCGAGATGTGTGATAGCTAGATAGTATATATGTTAAACAAGATATACCATATACATACACACACACATACCGTATCTATATATACACATACACATACCGTATCTATATATACACATACACATACACATACCGTATCTATATATACACATACACATACACATACCGTATCTTTATATACACATACACATACACATACCGTATCTATATATATACACACACACATATACATATACATATACATATACATATAGACATACACACATACACACATATACATACACATACACATATACATATACATACATACACATACATATACATACACATATACATATATATATATGTTACTCTAGGTCCAGTACCTCTGTTACCATTATTATTATTGTACCTTAGATTATTGCCGGAATTAGATGTATCTATGTTAACAAAGACACTTAGGGGGAGGAGACCCTCCTGAGACTCTACCAACATTCCTACCATCTGAAAACCAATTATCATTATTACTCTTAGGAATATTAGGAGTCATCGATGGTGCTTCTCGTCTCCTTCCACTACTGTGGGCACGGGAAGAGAGATCATTCAAAACTCTGTACCCAAAGTTACCATTGCCAGAGCGATGGGTCAACACATTCATCTGCCAACTGAGTGGCACTACTCAACTTCATAGCTTTGACCTCCTCAAGATGGACCCTCAACTCTTTGCTAAATGCCTTTTTGAACTCTTCAAGCAGCAACAATTCCCGCAACGCAACAAAAGACACCAATTGTCGGCTCTTCAGCCAGTCGTCAAATTGTTCGTCCTTGACCCGAGCGAATTCTACAAAAGACTGTGAAGGATGTTTATTACAATTCCTAAATTTTAGGCGACAGGCCTCGGGAACCAAATCATAGGCTTTTAATACCAGCGCTTTGACCTTATGATAGTCTCTGGCAATTCCCTCCTCCAAGGCATTGTACACCCGGATAGCCTTGCCCACCAGCCAACATTGTATTAAAACAGTCCACATTTCGGAGGGCCAAGACAACCGGGTGGCAACACGTTCAAAGGCTTTGAAAAATTCAGGGACATTGTTCTCATCAAAGACTGGCACCAACTTTAGTGCTGCACCTAAATTAAACCGGTCCTGGAACATACCTTTAGGGGAACTGACCAAATTGGCCCCCAGTAACCTAGCCATCTCTATATTCGGTATCCGATCATTTCCCCCACATGCCATTTCACCACACTATGGAGGCATTTCGCCCACACTGTAGAGTAATTTCGCCCACACTGTGGAGTTATTTCGACCACACTGTTAAGTCATTTCGCCCACACTGTTAAGTCATTTCGCCCACACTGCTGTGGGGTTGCCAACCTGATTTTGCTATCTCTTGTAGTAACACATCATCCACTATAGCAGTCGCTGGTTTAAACAAATCTTGAGCTGCCAGTTTCTTTACCTGTATTGTTACTTAAATGACAATATCACAATACCATAGTCATTAAAGTAACATTACAGGTAAAGAAACTGGCAGCTCAAGATTTGTTTAAACCAGCGACTGCTATAGTGGATGATGTGTTGCTACAAGAGATAGGAAATGCACCATGCCCTAGTCTGCCTAGGCCAGAGCATTTGGCAAGAACTGCAAACCGACGAAGACAAATTATAAGACCGACAGAACCCAAAAACCTACATTTTGAGCTAGATGTAAATCACATTCCTGACTACTTTCTTATAGGCAACGTATCAGTTCGTGAACGCCGCCATTTGATCTTCGCAACAACAGAACAAATAGAACATCTAACGAGGGCAAAGTCATCATACATTGATGGCACATTTAAGCTATGCAGGTACCCTTTTACACAGCTGATGACAGTCAACGCTTTTGTGAGGACAGACGGCCATGTAAAAAACAAGTCCCCTTACTATTCGTCATTATGACTGGGAGAAAAAAAGTGACTACAGAAAAGTTTTCCATGAAGTTTTAACTAGCATACCAAATGAGCCTTCTGTTCAACACATAACAATCGACTATGAGAAAGCAATATGGAAAGTCTTGCCTGAGGTTTTGCCTAATGCCAAGATCAAGGGATGCGTTCACCATTGGACGCAAGCTGTATGGAGAAAGTTTAGTCAATTTAGCTAATTGCCTAAAGATTTTTTTTATATATACCTGTCGAATAGTAGTTTTAAAACTAATTGCATCACCATAATATGACCAGATATTTTTTTTCTTTTGTACAGTACAATGTCCAATTTTTTTTTTTTTTCTTTCTTTTTTTTTTTTTTTTTTAATTATGTAGATTCAAGAGGTTGGTCTCCAGCATGCCTACACACATGATGACGGGACATATAAATTCTTACGGAAAGTGATGGCCCTTCCATTTCTGCCTGAGGCAGATATAGGTCCCGTGTTTGAACGGCTCTCACGTCAAGCTACCACAGCCCAGTTGCAGACTATAATGCAGTACATGTCAAGAACCTGGATCCACAACTCCTTATGGCCAACTTCTAGCTGGAGTATTTTTTATCAGTCTATCTGCACCAATAATGATATTGAAGGCTGGCACAACCGTCTAAACAAACGTGCTGCAGGTAGATGTAACCTACAGTTCTACCTCCTCATAAGCCTTCTCCACAAAGAGGCTAAATTGACGTCGATCTACAAGAGGCTAGTATCCGAAAAAAAACTACGAAGTATCCAAAGGAAAAAATATACACTTACAGGGGCAAATATTTACTCTTTGGGAGGAACACGTGAGGGGTGAGCTATCGGCTTATAAGTTGCTGAAAGCATGCGCTCACCTGAATGGCCCAGTGCGCAGCTGAATCCTGCATGTGTAGTGTGTACTGTACTTGTTTTAAATTTAACTATTTTAATAAAAGTTTCTTCAATTCTTTGTCACTATCTGAATATTACATGCATGTAACTGTCTTTTAATAAAAAAAATACTTTCTGAATAGTAATACATTTATACAACTTTTGATAAAACTTTATTTTTAATTTTTTGTAACTGCTTTTATATTTCTCCACTTCCTTAATCTTACATGTATGTTGACTCTTATATGTGGGCGAATTGACTTGTGGGCGAAATGACTTGTGGGCGAATTGACCGTAACTCCTATATTCAACTTCACCATTTCCAACTCGTGACGCCTCACCCGCTCGTTCTCCTCAAATTCTATTTTCTTTAATTCAATTAGTTTACAAATTAATTTATATTCTACCTCCTCTTTAGATTCACCCGAAGCATGAACAGAAGCCAGGGGTTCGACTGGCAAAAATTGATTATTCGACACATTAGCCTTAGGTATATTCGAGGGACCTTCATAAATAATACCTGTACAAGGAGGATCCTCGGACAAAGTCAAATTAGCTCTCACGCTCAACCTATCCTCTTCCAAATCATTATTAATACAACCTTCACCAATACTATCTATACACTTTCACTCACAAAATGTTCGGCCTCAGCTAAATCCTGGGCAATCTTATCTTTCCCTTCACAGCCTCCAATATATCTCTTAGTGCCTGGTGACTTCAGCGGAACACCCAACCACTGTGCACAAGCAACTAACAGTTTTTCCTATTTAAAACAGGCAAGTTCTTTAGGCAGTCAGCAGACCCAAAAATTCAGCCGGGTTAAAGTTAAACTCTTCCATCTTTTCCAAAGATTAATAACTCAGGGAGAAAGGCAATACTACAAAATAAATATTGAAGAGATCACCCAAGTGTCGCTCCAGACTAAAATACCAGATACCCCTGAGTACATCTATCCTGTCACGGTCGCCAATTATTAAGACCCTTGTTGGGCCGTGGTCGTGGTGCAAGTTTGTCTGAACTAAAGGATGTAAACTCGGTGTTGTTACAGAGTATCCAGCAAAAGATGGTCAATGGAGACGAAAACACTCAGGAAAACTCAACAATATTTATTAACAAACACAAATAGTCAAAGTCAACCTTGTGACTGCCAAGGACAAACTCTAGTCCTTAAATCGTCCCTTGGGATTCCTAACTACTAAAAACTAAGCCCTAAATAGAGATAATAGAGAGAAACACATGAATGTAAATATATCCAAATATACAATATAATTGGTCAGATCAATATGAATAAAATAACCAATACCTATAACAAATTAGGTTGGGAAGGAAGGCGAAGAATAGCAGGGAAAAAACACAATCTCCTACCTAGGTTTATAATCTAAACTTGTTATATAAACAATAATATAAAAGCCACGAGGCTGTTAAAATCACAAGAATTTATAATCATAACAAAAACCAAAAGGGGCAACAAATTCTGTCTCAATAGTTAATTATACGATATATCTATATAAAAATGATAAAAAAAAGATATCTCCTCACACTCAGAAGGGGAATCCGTGATCCCAGACTAATAATAAATGTCTTGCCTTACAGTAGGCAGTGATCCCAATAATTCCAGAACTCTGCTAACAGGGGGGCACAAAAGCACCAGGAAGGAGTCGAGAGGTCCTGCACGACCATACAAAAGGAACGCTTACCTGGGATCTGTCTTCCTACTAGACTCTTGACGGGCATCGAAGCCCTCACAACTGCAGTAAATTCCAAGACGTCCTGGAAAAGCGAATGCTCCTAACACCTCATGAAAAATCTTCCACTGAGGTGGCAGCAAGATAAGGCCGCAGATGGCACAAATCACCTGCAATACAAGCAGAACGCAACACCGCAGGTGGCCAGAAGCGACCTGTGAAGGACAGCACTCAAAATACGTCCAAAAGCGTTGTTAAAATTTTCTAAGTGCGGCAGCTGCAGATCAAAAGGGTATAGCCACAGTAGAAAGCCCGAACTGACTTTCCAAACACTAGCTCTGTCTCTTATCACCTCCCTCACCAAGGTCTCCAGTCACGTACACCCAGCAACAAAACCGGTGTCGCCTTGCCATACCTCACTTGGAGAGATCATGCCCTTCTTGCCCTGAAAGGTGGCCGGCGTTTAAACAACCAAGACATCGTTTGATGGTTCGAATGTGAGGGGTAGAGAAATTACCAATAGCACTCAGTGAAATGCGATGATTAATGATACATATATATATATATATATATATATATATATATATATATATATATATATATTAGAGAGATAAAGAGGTCTTATCTCTTATTCCTATAAGAAATGCAATCGTTTTCGATAATAGTGATCGAAAAGTATAATCACACTGATATATTTGAATTCCTTAATACATTTCTCTATAGAACATCCTTAAATAATGTGGGAACTGACTATTCCAATTAAATACGTCAGAACGATTTAGCCTTCGTTTGCATTATCCTAGCAGCTGCTCTCTCTCTCTCTCTCTCTCTCTCTCTCTCTCTCTCTCTCTCTCTCTCTACTACCTGTATCCATTAGTTAGATAAGGACACACTTTTTTATGTTATTTGGATGTGTCCAAGGATCACACAAAACAGATAACTACTTTGCAAGCTTGCGTTGGATTTGCATTTCTTTTGGGGGAAAATCCCAAGTTCCAAAGATGTTCAATAACTACCTAAAAACGCAAGCAAACCTAAACCACGTGCGATATTGCTTGATAACTACCTAAAAACGCAAGAAAATCTAAACCACGTGCGATATTGCTTGATAACTACCTAAAAACGCAAGCAAACCTAAACCACGTGCGATATTGCTTGTTAACTACCTAAAAACGCAAGCAAACCTAAACCACGTGCGATATTGCTTGATAACTACCTAAAAACGCAAGCAAACCTAAACCACGTGCGATATTGCTTGATAACTACCTAAAAACGCAAGCAAACCTAAACCACGTGCGATATTGCTTGATAACTACCTAAAAACGCAAGCAAACCTAAACCACGTGCGATATTGCTTGATAACTACCTAAAACCGCAAGCAAACCTAAACCACGTGCGATATTGCTTGATAACTACCTAAAAACGCAAGCAAATCTAAACCACGTGCGATATTGCTTGATAACTACCTAAAAACGCAAGCAAACCTAAACCACGTGCGATATTGCTTGATAACTACTTAAAAACGCAAGCAAATCTAAACCACGTGCGATATTGCTTGATAACTACCTAAAAACACAAGCAAACCTAAACCACGTGCGATATTGCTTGATTTTTAGGCGATCCCTGGTCACGTGGTTTAATTTTTTTCTATCAAATCGCGGTTTGGTATTGGATGGTTTGTTACTTCACTGAAAACCCCCCAACATATTCTCTTTTACTGAATCGTAACAGCAGCAAGGAACCAATGTCTTATTTTATTTCATGAACGCACATAGCGATCAGTGGTTCTTAACCTTTTTTCAATGGCTGTTCTCTTTTCAAATCAGCATAAAATTCTTGCACCCCTGAAGTGTTGAAATACAAGAGAAAAACCGCGTAAACGCTATGATATAAAGTGGATCTGATGTGTATTAAATGAAAAATTGCTTCTAGGACAAATGCTGTATTATTGTTTTCACAGGAAAAAAAAATAAACCTGCGAATAAAACGAAATATTTTTGTTCTAATTATTCATATTCATATGGTTAGGAACCTACCACACACCTCTTAAGGGAACAGGCACCTATGTTTAAGAAACATCGAGCGAAGTCAATCATAACTTTGTTGATACCATTGTCATGAATTGTGGCTGTTAAGTATTGCTGTCCGTCCATCTGCTATTTAGGTTTTGTTTTCGGTACAGCTTGTAAAGATTAAAGCTATTTGTAAGTCATATATGACTTATCACATTCCGACAATTAACAGTCCAATTATTGAAAATGATATCCCTAATTACGAAAACTTTGTTACTTTCGACAATTTTGACAAGGGAAATTTTAGTTTTACAATAATATTGTAAACTTGCAGTAGAAACCTATATATAATCGGAAGAAATAAGTCAATAATTTTGATCTTACACTTTTCTTGCATGTTGGTTTGGTTTTGAAAGGCCGGCGACCACAAAATTTGTTGGTTATCGATTCTTTGGACAATTAGCATGAATATCTAAAACCAGCCCAAGCCACATCTTTAGCCTGGACTATACAAGTATATGTTACCCAAAACAAATGTTACACGCCAAGTTTTGTAACCGATGTTTTTATTAGTCATCATGGCTATAAATTAGCAATTGTAATATTTAATTATTCTAGACTGAGAAGACACTATAGGATACCCTAATCTAGTATAGGATTTGCATATATGTCAAAACTTAGTTGAGTTACCAGCAATAGTTTTTTAAACATCACCATCATTTCAATTGGAAGCATTTTATGCCATATTGCATGTAAAAAATAATAAATGAATAGCAATTTGATTTATTTCATTGAATCGTTGATATTAATTGTTATCAATAAGGGTATTACCATCATCATCATCAAATCATCTTCATCACTTCACAAATGTTGATAAGGAAACCTCGTAAAGCCATACGTTAAGGTCACTCAATTACCACCTCTCCACCACGATCTTTAACCACCACCTGATTATATCCTAACCCCATCCCCACATGTTCGAGGTTTAAAGGTCTCTTAGTTATGATAAGATCATTCTGGTGGAAGTTCTTAGGAAAATTAAAAAACAAAATACTAAGACAGCAATATTTCATACATTTGTTCTCCAGGTGTTTACAATAATTTCATAGCTACAAATAACGAAGTAAATATGCTAAAGACTGATTGAACAGATATCGAGAGTAATGGATTTCTTGGAACCTGGGGCAACACCTATAAGGTGTTGGACATCAGTTCATGAAACATCAAACAAAACCATAATAATACGAATACTCAATGCTAAGGAAATATTTCCTTTTGCCTTGGGAAGGGTGAAGCCAGCTAGACTCGCACCTTTGAGCATTGAGCAATAGTCACCAGGGAAGGGAGTTCGCTTGGAAGTGAGCGACTTGCCCAGATAATTTGATTGATTGACTGATTGATTAGGAGTTTTTTGTCATCCTGATATCTAAGGTTAATGACACCGAATCAGATGATATGAGTAAACAATGTGTTAATAGTATAATATTTATACCCTACATCCTATATACCATACCATCACTATAATAATACACCACTGAACACTTTTATTGCATTCCATTTCATATATTTTATTTTCACCAATCACTTCTGAAGCAATATTAATTATGGTGACTAATAATACAATTTAAATCTCCAACCTTAAAACTAATATAATTGATATAGCAAATAATACTATATTCACTAAGAGGGCCGGAGCCAAGTAGCCCGTGCCAAAAGCTGACCCCAACCACATCGAGCTACGTGGCTCATGGTCGAAATCAAAGGAAAACACTGAAATCAACAACTAAATCTTTAAACCTCATTACCTTAAAAAATTTGAACAAAAGCCATTTATTGGTTATTAGTTACCCCAATAGGTGCTATTTGAAACAGTGTGTGTGTGTGTGTGTGTGTGTGTGTGTGTGTGTGTGTGTGGAGAGAGAGAGAGAGAGAGAGAGAGAGAGAGAGAGAGAGAGAGAGAGAGAGAGAGAGAGAGAGAGAGAGCGAGATGTATCTATATGATGAATATCTTCTAGAGTTCTAACATTGAGATGCATTCATTTCTCGTCTTTGATGTGCTTACATTACTGCTGAAGTTTTGACAGAATCAACAGCTTTCTCATAGTCTATAAATGCCATACATGATGGCTAGTCATACTCTGGTGATGTTTCCATTAACTGGTTAATTACATGGATATGGTCAGTTGTTGATCACACGCTTCTAAAGCCTGCCTGCTCTCTAAGGTTAAGGCTCAGTCTTTCTATTTGTTGAA
>NC_090729.1:663564-681064 GCF_036898095.1 Palaemon carinicauda
GTAGCTAAGGAAGTAATAATAATAATAATAATAATAATAATAATAATAATAATAATAATAATAATAATAATAATAATAATAACATTGAACTAGATCTCATTTAATAGAGTAATTTCAAGGATGAGTGATAATGGTTTGAAGTTAAAGCCATAAATCATAGTACCATAGGCTGTGTACCATGGTCTTTCACTGTCTTAGAAAAGAGTTCTCTTGCTTGTAGGTATATTCAGGCACACTCTCCGTTTCCTTATTTTCTTTCGTCACGGGGGTATTTTCCCTGTTGAAGCCCTTGTGCTTATAACATCCTTCTTTTCCAATTATGGTTGTAGCTTAGCTAATGATAATAAAATACTACTACTACTACTACTACTACTACTACTACTACTACTACTACTACTACTACTAATAATAATAATAATAATAAGTGTAAAATGTATGGCGTAAGAATAACCAAAAAGGTAAGAATAAAAGATTATTGACGAGATACAGAATGTTTGTTGGTTGTGAAAAGACTTAACAGGCACAAATACCCTTTAATATCGAATTCGCTCTGCCTACGAGACCAAAGACGCATAGAACTAGTAATTTAATGATGAATATTTGATAAATTGTGGTGGCCTGGTGGGTGCGTCTTTGCCTGGTGATTTACAGACTGGGGTTCGAGTCCCACTCAAATTCGTTAGTTCCTTTGGCTCTGCAACATCACCATCCATGTGAACTAAGGATGGGAGTTTTGGGGGAGCCTATAGGTCTCTGCTGAGTCATCAGTAGCCACTGCCTGGCCCTCCTAGGTCTTTGTTTGTGTGGAGAGGGTCTTAGGCGCTGATCATATGTAATAAGGTCAGTCTCTAGGCATTGTCCTACTTGATAGGACAATGTCACTGTTCCTTGCCTCTTCCATCCATGAGCGGCCTTTAAACATTTAAACCTTAGGATCGAGATCAACCTATATTTACAATCACGGCCAATATGCAAAACTTGCCCGTTTTATGATAATAAATTTACTAATTGGTGATTTTCATTTTATCAAATAACCCAAAAATACCCTTTAATGTCGAATTCGCTCTGCTTCGGGATAACAGACCAAGAGGGGAATTCCTTTTATGTAAAACATTTCTGCAAGGCCATGGGTTCGAAGGCCGATAGAAATAAGGGTAAACACTAGACTTTAGCCCACTCGGCTGTAAAGAGAGATTAGAGTTTAATCTTATCGAATTTAGGATTTGTACTTAGAATCGGAATCAACTCATCTCCACAATTAAAGTTGATTAAATAAAGGAGTGAGTTTGCATGTGTTTAATCTCTCTTCACATTTTCACAGAACGATATATAGTAGATTCAACAACAAACGAGAGAGAGAGAGAGAGAGAGAGAGAGAGAGAGAGAGAGAGAGAGAGAGAGATTTACGCTTATTTAATTCTTATAATTTTTGCACAGGTAGCAAAAAAGGTTAACATTCCATGTTACTAGTTATTATTAATTTGATTTTTATTGCAACGCGAGAAAGATAACTTTTAGAAAACACAACCATTTTTTAATCTCAACAAGTTTATCCTGAGCTTTAAGAGCTATTCCTAATATGCTTTTTTCCTCAAAAATATCTCAATTAAATTCATACAACTACGGTACAATTCATGTTAAATAGAGTCATCTAAATTATCTTACAAGTATAGAAGTACAGTGAATGGCTGTAAAACATAACCGTCTGAAATACCACCTTTAATTTCATGATCACCAGTTCTATAGAACTATATAGATATCACAAAAAAAAAAAAAAAAAAAAAAAATCCCATCTATAAAAGAAAACATTAATCATAAATATATTAGATTTATTAATATCTTAATGGGTCTTTCATACCAATGTCAAAAGATACTGACGATAGGGCTGAAATACCTTCTAATTTAGTAACCAGCTTAGCTTTGAACCATGTTCATAAGGCTATTTTTCCAAAATTTAAATAGATGCTCATGAGTGAATAAAGAATGAAATTTAAATAAGGAATTTGGTATATTACATATTTCATAAAATGATTCACGTGATTTTTTTTTTCATCATCAATAGAACTTTTTCTCCATTCTCATACCTTTACAAGCGATATCTAAAGTTTCACCAGAGTGCATGGAATTAAAAAGAACTTGTGCTTCAGATATCAATGACAAGTAAATTATTTTCATGGAATAAAAGAACAGAAATGACCTAAAAAATATATTTCGCAAAAGGGCACAAATATAATACCTTAATTTATCTATAAACAACTTTAAAAGAAATTCGTCTGTCGTCATGAAAACTAAATAGGTAAACGCAATGTGATTATACATTTTAAATAGACACAAATATTCCAAAGACATTTGCGACAAAGAGGCTTCCAGAAGTTTTTATCGACAATTCGCTGTCCATTTGGATTTCGTCCGGTTAGTAGACCGCCATCTCCCCTTTCACTTTGATGCAGTTTTCATTTAATAAGTATAGAATCCTTTACAACCATTCCCCCACCCCCACAAAAAGAAGATATTTTTAATAAGGTTTTTCCAAACTCTGAAACCCAAGAGAAATCGCGGTGAACGTTGATCATCGACGCTACAGCAATATGATGTGAGAGAGAGAGAGAGAGAGAGAGAGAGAGAGAGAGAGAGAGAGAGAGAGAGAGAGAGAGAGAATTTCTCAACTCTGAAACACAAGCGAAATCGCGGGAACATTGATAATCGACGCCACAGGAATAGAGAGAGAGAGAGAGAGAGAGAGAGAGAGAGAGAGAGAGAGAGAGAGAGAGAGAGAGAGAGAGAGATCCTACATGAATTCAATTTATATTTATATTTTCACAGACAGTCTACGAGAGAGAGAGAGAGAGAGAGAGAGAGAGAGAGAGAGAGAGAGAGAGAGAGAGCTTACATGAATTCAATTTATATTTATATTTTTACAGAGCCTACGTGAGAGAGAGAGAGAGAGAGAGAGAGAGAGAGAGAGAGAGAGAGAGAGAGAGAGAGAGAGAGAGAGAGACAGAGAGAGGAGCATTCTCTATACATTCAAGAATATTTTCTCAAGAGGGATAGAGACAGAAAGGCAGGGAAAGAGAGAAAGAGCGAGAGAAATATGCACCTTACCTAAAAATTTTCAGCAGACACACTGCAGTCTATAATAGCCAAACTTTAGCCGTCCGTGGCTAGCCTTTACATATACAGGAAAGGCAGGAGCGTATTTACAAGACTGTTCGTTATAGCTTAGGCAGAGTCGGCCGCCAAGGCACACACGCTCCAATGGGTATGTGATTTAGAGGCGCATTTATCACATCCTGCCATGAAAGGAATATATTCGTTTGAAACTGCAAAACAAAGGTACTTGGAACACGAATGTTGGAATAATTCAGCCCTCGATGCCAGGATAAAGAAATGCTGTTGACTGTTAAGATGAAGTTTATACAACATTGAACTTGAATTAAAATTTCTTAGTTTTAATGGTTGAAAATCATGTTCCTTTGCCGAAATTGAAACTTATAAAACAATATGCAAACTTGTTCAAAAATGAAAATTGATTTTCATGTCTTACTTTTTTAAATAAAAAGTTTATGACATAGAATTGTGCCTTCTTAAGCAAAATCTTCTCAGGGCAAAACTGTACAGAGTATACTGCCAATTTATCCTTCCAAATGTGTATGAGGAAAATTCTTTCTAGTGGATTACATTTTGGAAGATTTAGTTGATTGACATCTGCAGCGAAGTGTATATCAATATTATA
The DNA here is from genome assembly GCF_036898095.1 of Palaemon carinicauda. NCBI lineage: Eukaryota > Metazoa > Arthropoda > Malacostraca > Decapoda > Palaemonidae > Palaemon > Palaemon carinicauda. The sequence goes on from NC_090729.1 coordinate 667,298, forward strand.
TCAATATTTATTTCATTGCTTTCATCACTTTAATATTTGCTGCTCTATATTATTCCTGTATACACATCTTAACTACAAAGGGTAACCAGGCAATATGAGTCCTTAACGTGCCTAATTCAAGGAAGCCTTTAACACTTCTACATAACTGTTTATTTCAACAATCCACAGCTAAGGGCCATTTCCTTAAATTACTTGGGGGAGATAAGAATTTAAAATAAGAAAAAATAACAACAAGAAACGATAATAAAAATAGCTGAGTAGATAGGTGGCAAATGCTGCAAAATATGGATGGAAAGAAATTTTGGAACAATAAACAGTTTGTCCTATAATATACGATGTAAAGATATTTATTCAGTCATACCTGAATATTGTTTAAATGAAGAGAACCATTGTAGAAAAAACAAAAAATTTGTTTGTTGAGTTTCTTTAATCTTTCTAACATACAAACTTATCAAACCAAAACATAACGTTGATGGAGGCTATTGATTTGATTTAATTTATGGAATTTGAGTTATATGTACATGAGCTAGGAACAATACTAAAAATTAAAAGAAGTTGAAGAGGGAGATTGAAGAAAAGAAGTGGGATTGGGGGTAATTAAGAGGTATATAAATTGGATAAAATATTAAATACTTAAAAAAAAACAATCAATTCCAACAATCCTGAGATTAGAAAAAAAATTATGTAAAAATAACTGACAATAAATACTTCCTCCCATGAGAAACACAACGTCCCTGTTAGAGTTAAGGACTACCACGAAGCCCGGTACAAGTAACAAACACCAAAAGCAATTAGTAAGTCACTTCCTATGCGTGGCAATGAAATGGCTTTAATCCTTTGCCTAATTCCGCTTGTATCCATTAGCTGGATGCGTTTTTAGCCGGCCCATATTGCAAATACATAATGAAAGCGCCTCTGCTCACCGTGGCAGTAGTGCGACCCAATAAAATAAGGAACCAATTTCAAAAGCTTTCAGAGAAGCCTTCAAGAGGAAGGGTGATTCTTGCCAATGGCGTTCATAAGGTCACTTTAAGAGAGAGCAATGGACCTAATAATACTTACACGTTTCTGTATTCTTTTTCGTATTTTACTAAAGTATTTAATTTCCTTGGTTTCATTACCACTTTCAATCACTATTTTTTTTTTCAATACATTTACTTATTTATTACCATGGATAAATATTTACTATCAAACTAGGGAATGTATAAATGAAGGTGCGCATATGATAATTCCCCAAACATCGTTTAATGATTGCATGTACTGTCAATAGCGTTTCTGCTATGAACCAGCTCAAGTTTTCCTGTCTGGAAACTAATACGAGTTGGCGGTACTGCCATGCCTTGAATTATACAGCTCCACCTTTTAACAGGATCTACGGCAACGCAAATACACAATGCATCACATACTCCGAGCATGGAATGATTTATGCTATAAACGCTGTACTAAATCAAACACCACTGCGTACGCAACACGCCTTCAACCAGCCCATTATCAACTCATCCACCCTTACCCTTCCAAACCCCACCCGGAACTCTACATTCTAAATGCAAGGCGCGCAATCAGGCAAGATTGCAACTTAGCTTCTCTTTAACCTTTAATATTCGAAAAGGTCTTAATATCTTTTCAATTAGTATTGAAATAAATTAAACTATGGTAATATAAACGAATTGAAACAGTTACATAAGGTTCTATTGACAAGTTAACCTATAAAATTGCAGAACGCAAATTATTACCTAGGAGACAGGTAGCCCATAAACAGTCGCGGTAGATGTAATACACATGTCGTAGAGTGATATATATCCACATTACCTTTTACGATGACTGGAGCTTTTATAAGCCTTCCGGTTGCACATAGATACAAAGAGCACACACACATACTATATTGAGTGTATACCTTTATATTTACTATATATAAACTCAAATACACCTATATAACGTATTATATAATATACACTTACATACATAAAGGTATATTCATACACACACACACACACATATATATATATATATATATATATATATATATATATATATATATATATATATTACATATATATATACACATATATATGTGTATATATATATATTATACACATCTATACATATCTATATAAATGTAAATATATATGTATGTATATGTATACATATCTATATAAATATACATACACACACACACATATATATATATATATATATATATATATATGCATATATATTTACTTATCTATTTCTTTGATCAATTAACTTATATATTTCGGTATTCATATACAGCAAAGACAAGTTGGAAATGAAACTAAATACTCTTTTCTAGTCATTGGCAAAAGAACGTAAAGAAAACAATAAAAAAAAGAAAAATAAGAAAATTTCGTTTAACCAAGGAGGAAGAAACTGGAAGAGAACGCCACAGCCTGATAGTTATAAGAAAGAAACAGTCCACGAACCGTGCAATTCGAGCATTGTCCATTTCTCCATAATTAGAGTAGGGTTATTGATGACCGGATGAGTGTGAAGAGTCCTGAGGATGAGGGAATATTCTTGCTAAAAGCTCAGGTGGACACTGACCATGAGAGAGAGAGAGAGAGAGAGAGAGAGAGAGAGAGAGAGAGAGAGAGAGAGAGAGAGAGAGAGAGAGCTACAAGTGTTTTAGATGTCTCAGAGACTTTTTAGTCCATCCACGGAGTCTTCATTTACTCTTGGGTAGAGCGAATTAGTTTAAACGTTTAGCGAACTTACATGATTTTGTCCAACTTATTCTTGAATTCGTTTACCGTGTTACTATTCACTACATCCGCTGGAAGTCTGTTCCATGTATTTGTTATTTTGTACGTAAAGAAATTACCACATTGAGTGGTGTTGTAACTTTTTATTCCAGTTTGTATCTGTTAACTCTGGGCCGATTTGTACTAAGCGTGAAGAAGTTGTAGTAGTCTACATTTGTTATTCCTTTAAGAATTTTGAATCTCTCTCTCTCTCTCTCTCTCTCTCTCTCTCTCTCTCTCTCTCTCTCTGAGAGGGAGATAGAAGGTATTTGATATCAGATATGAAGAATGCCGAGAGATTAAGCTACAATGTAGTGATCAGTGTCTAAATTCAATCAAGTAGATGAAGAAGGAAAAAGATAGTGTGAGATCTGAACAAGATGGCTAGCAAGTGGTTGAAGAGGAACCTGGATAAATGATTACTCAGCAAATGCCTGGACACGAGAGGACAGGCTGAAGACTCTTGTTGATAGAGAAAATTAAAAGCTTTGATTACCCGCTAGGGGGTAGGGCCGTCAGTGAATCTCATGCGGTGGACTGTAGGCGTTACTAAAGGGTTTAAGCAGAGTTCCTTCTTCTCCTAACTGCACTTCTAAATATACTTGTACTCTACCTCCCATCTCTTTGCATTTCTTACATCTTACTGTCCAATCTCGTCTAACTTCTACTTCAAAGTTTTCTCCCAGTTGCATTTGGGCGCTGAATGGCCCGAATTCATAATTCCATTCCAATCGAATATAGCTAAACAATGATGAATAACATCTGACATATGTGAAGGAACAGGTGGTGGTCAGCAACAGCAAAAATAAAAGTTTGCGTCATCAAAAAAAAAAATGTTGCGTTATTAAAAGCAACTAAAAAACAGATGTTGCGTAATCAACAGTACTAAGAAAAGTTGTGTCATTAACAGCAAGAGAACAAACTAATAGGTGAAAGCCAAGAATCTTACTGATAAGTTAATTCATAAAATGGATTTTCCTTAATTGAGAAATTTTCCAGACTCCTTCATATGACTTGGTGATGTCAAAAGAAACCATATATATAGATGATAGAAGAGCAGGGAGATGGGGGAAAAGTCCCCTTAAGGAAGTTATCATCATTATCATCATCATCATTATTACCCAGTTGCAACTAGACTGTGTGTCAAAATTTAGAAATTACATGGTCTTACTAAGCATTGTAAAATAAAGGTATCAAAGGAGCCAGACCAAAGAGATTAATATCCATGAGAAAGGTACCACACGAGTCTCCAAAAAAATTACTATCCATGACTAAGGAATCACAAGAGCCAGGCTAAAGAAATTACTATCCATGACCAAGGTGCCAAAGAATTCTGTCTAAAAAAATGACTATATATCTATAACAAAGGTACCACAGGAGCCACACAAAAGAAGGTAGCACAAGTGTCTGTCCAAAGAAAATACTATCCATGACAAAGGTATCACAGGAGCCAGGCCAAAGAAATTACTCTCTCTGACAAAGGTACCACACGAGTCTGTCCAAAGAAATTACTATCCATGACAAAGGAATCACAAAAGCCAGGCCAAAGAAATTAATATCCATGACAAAGGAGCCACAGAAGTCTTTAAAAAAAAAAAAAATACTATTTATGCCAAAGGTACCATACGGGCCACGCAAAAGAATTTACCATTAATGACAAAGGTAGCATAAGAGTCTGTCCAAAGAAATTACTATCCATGACAAAGCAATCACAAGAGCCAGGCCAAAGAAATCACTATCCATGCCAAAGGTGCCACAGAAGTCTGTCCAAAAAATTACTATCTATGCCAAAGGTACCATACGAGCCACGCAAATGAATTTACCATTCATGACAAAGGTACCACAAGAGTCTGTCCAAAGAAATTGCTATCCATGACAAAGGTATCACAGCAGCCAGGCCAAAAAAAAAAAAAAAAATTACTATCCATACCAAAGGTACCACAGAAGTCTGTCCAAAGAAATTACTATCCATAAAAAAGGTACCACAGCAGCCAGGCCAAAGAAATTACTATCCATACCAAAGGTACCACAGGAGCCAGGACAAAGAAATCATTATTCATGACAAAGAGAATAGTGAATGGAGGAATGGAAATATAATAAATAGAAATGAATGAAAAGTTAAAAGGTCATGAACTTATAAGACTCAATGGCATGTTAGAATATCTTATAACACAAGCTTATACGAAAGGTCATCTAATGCTCTGTTCTAGCACAGACTCAAAGAAAAAACAGATAAAAGAAAAAGGTAGATCAGCTCAACCGAAGAAAGGTTACTCATAAGTCGCGGAAAGAAGACAAAATGTTCAGCTTCACGACACAACTTCTATTTCATAAAAATCAAACAAAGAAAATAAAATATTCATAAATATATACAAAGAAGATCTGAGGCGAAAAAACTTTAGCGACTGCTGCATAATCATTGTTATTCTGTCATATACATTTCTCTCCAGAAAAATAATATCTCCATCAGCAAGGACGATCTGATAACGCTTGCAACAAAAGAAAAATATCAACTCATAATATTGGCAGAATAAAATGATAAATGAGGTACCAAGCTTTATATAGAATGAGAGAGAGAGAGAGAGAGAGAGAGAGAGAGAGAGAGAGAGAGAGAGAGAGAGAGAGAGAGCATAGGGGGGCTTATGGGAAATTAACTACAGAATATCGCTTACCGTCCGTTGATTCTAGTATATAGCCGACTAGAATAGGTAACTTCCAAGAATGACTAGAATTCACAGTATATAAGCCTTTTGAAAATCGAAGTGGACTTCTACTTGAGAGAGAGAGAGAGAGAGAGAGAGAGAGAGAGAGAGAGAGAGAGAGAGAGAGAGAGACCCAAGACCCAGTACATGCGTGTCTCTTCTCCATACCTGTAAAGTTATCGGATGCGCCACACCCTCTCTAAGCCCTACACACAACCACGACAGGACTTCGCTTCAGATCCCCCCCTCTTACATCTCGTGCCTTTAACATGCATCTGCAAGGCCTTGAAACAGAGCGGGGAGACCAGGAAGAAGGGGGGGGGGGCAAGGGTGGGGAAGGGGGTACTTTTTGCTTATGAACCTTTAGTTTTAACGGTAATAAAATATGATTGGCTTCAGGTATATATATATATATATATATATATATATATATATATATATATATATATATATATATATATATATATAGAGAGAGAGAGAGAGAGAGAGAGAGAGAGAGAGAGAGAGAGAGAGAATTCTTTGATAGGTATGGAATTCCAAGGGTATACGAGGATAGTGTCTGATAGGAACGTGTTTGGAAAGAGGCTCGATTGTGGAAAATACACGGTTTCCGAAAAAGAACATTGAGAAGTTTACATGGGAAAGAGAAAATGGTCAGGGAAATAGTCTGTTACGGTATGGCGTTACTACAGGGTCAACGGAAGATAACCTTAACAGGTGTAAAGGTGAGATGAGAAGTGGTTAGACACACACTTTATTATTTGGTTGAAGCGAATGTTAAAGGTAGAATATTAAGTGGAGAGGTAAGTGTGGAAGTGTAGCTGTAAATATAATCGGTGCATGACAGAAGTAAAAAGCTGGTTCAGTATGGATAAGGTTGTCAAAAATGAAGGGAGAAAAAAAGGTGGTCAGAAATATAAATAGATGGGATGGCAAGTAGAAATGTGAGAGAGAATAATAAAAAAAAAAAAACATTTCATAGAGAAATAAATCTAGGAAAGAATTCTATCCTCAAAAAAGATACAATCGGATAGATACTTTTGATGTAACTACAGTCCTTTGACAATTAAAAGAAAATCTTAAAAGATTTATGGAATACGGAAACAGAGAAGAGACAAACCTGAAAGACTTATAACTCGTGGGTATTATTATAAGGATTCCATTAAGAATACGCGGGATAGCGTCTCTTGAGAATGTAAAAAACAAAAAACAAAAACGTGATTAAGGGGTTGAAGAATAGAAAAAAAAAATGGAATTAAAGGTAAGATTCTTGTAATTATGCGGTGATATTAATATTAAATGGCTCACCAGGGCTTGAAGGTGGAGGAACAGTCAGCCAGAAAAAAGAAAGGAATAACTGTAATGCTGTATGTATAAGGATAAAGGGGATAAGAGGCGAATGTTCGAGGGAGGGTTTATGGTCATTATTTTTAAAGAAATGTAATTGGGTAGTTTAAAAGTTTTAGAGGCCGCTCATGAATGGCAGAGGTAAGGGACAGTGGCATTGCCCTAGCAACCAGGATAATGCCTCAGAGACTGACCATATATAATCAGCGCCCAAGACCTCTCTCCACCCAAGCTAGGACCAATGAGGGCCAGTTAATAGTTGCTGATGACTCACCAGATAGACCTATAGGCTTCCCCAAAACCCCCATCCTTACCTCAAAAGGCTGGTAAGGTTGCAGACGTTAAAGGAACTAACGAGTTTGAGCGGGACTCGAACCCCCATCTGGCGAACATCAAGCAGAGACGTTACCAATCACGCCACAACAACCCCTTAAGGGAAGAACAGTGTAGGTATAGGAAGATGAAAGGTGGTGTGAAATCGAGGGTAGTTTTTTGTGAAATAGTTGTGTGACATTTCCGATAAAAATGAAAATGCTGCACCTAGAAAAAGATAAATATAGAATGGATGGTGATGCAATGTAGGCGATCAGAAAAGACATATTGAGAGCAATGAAATTTTAAGGATGGAAGTGATGTGTAAGTTGGGGGTATATGGGAGGAAGAGAATCATTTATTCATTTATTGATCTTTTTTTGTGTGTGAAAAAGTGTTTGAAAAAGGGTAATGTGTCCGTGGCTGTTCATCACCTTTACAGATATAGCGATGAGAGATGTCAGAGAAAGACAGTGGTTGTAGACGGCAAAGTTGTGAGTGTATGAGCAAAGTTATGTAACAAAGTTATGGGTTGTGGAATAGTTGGTGTTCGCTGATGATGCTGGGCTTATTGGGGACAGTGGAGAGAAGCCTTAGAAGCTAAGGAGAGTGATTGGAATTATCTGCAAGAGGAGAAAGATGAGAGCAAACGTGAGCTCGAATTATGTAACGATAACAATTGAAAATGAGGAAGGATGGAGTGGTGAATGTCAATACGAAAGGTGGAATGTTAAAAGAAAGTAAAATCGAGTAAATATAGAAGGTGATGGTAAGATGAGAGAAGAGATGAAAGAAGAAAATGAAACTCGAGAAAGGTATTAGGATATGTGTAAAAATATTTTTCAAGAGACACGGATTGCAGTTGCTAACCAATGCCTCCTTTATTAAAGTAGAAGAGTGTTGATTCTAAAGACAGAAGACAGGTTTAATACATAATGCAAAATTTACATAAAAAAGGTTTCTTATGAAATTCTTGTTAAATGATAAATTACGTTAGTGAGTATTTGTGTGTTTAATAAGGATACAAAAGTAATTTTCATTTATGAAGCTAGATAATAAACATGATTATAATAAAAACTGGATGACCTTTTCAACGTCCTCCATTATTAAGGTGTTTTGTATAAATATAAGAAGACTACGACATTCAATAGCTCTTTTCTATGCCGTGTGTATGTGTGTGTATGTGTGAGTGCGTGAAAAGGATGAGGTCTATACCAGGCTATACCATCGTTCGCTTTTTATAACTGAATATCAAAAGAAAAAAAATTCTTATATCTTTTTCACATTAGCCGCTCAGGAACCTTGCTCTACACCCCCTCCCTACTTCAGACATCCTCTTGAGTATCGATACACCTAATTATCCAGGGAAGAGACCTGGATCTACCAAGTCAATCTCGTTTCCTTCTCCATGTCAGTTCTAAGAGTGCTCTTTTTAATTCATCAGACCACACCCTCTATTCTCCTACATGCTTGGCTTATTAGGTCAAATCTCTTTAATGTATCCGACAACCTCTCTCTCTCTCTCTCTCTCTCTCTCCTCTCTCTCTCTCTCTCTCTCTCTCTCTCTGTCTAGCCTAGTACCTCAAGTGGAAGTGATGTACTCTAACAACTTATTACACAAGGGTTCGATCCCAGATTCAAGTATGGTAAAAAAGAGCTTGGCCATATTTTCATAAAATCCAGGATATCTGCTTAATGATGAGTACGGATTCATGTACCTGGTTATTATTAAATTGGTATGGGTAGTTCCTGCGCTATGGAGAGAGAGAGAGAGAGAGAGGAGAGTGAGAGGAGAGAGAGAGAGAGAGAGAGAGAGAGAGAGAGAGAGAGAGAGAAACTGGAAAGGTTTTAAAATTACCTCATCGAAGTAATCCATAAGCTACCCACATGTGGGAAACAAATCTTAATATATTTCTTAAACATGTAAACTCCTTGGGGATTCAGCAAGAAAATCAGACAAATTTTGTCGCAATTGAATATAAATATACTTATTAATTTAGAGCATCCACCTACAGTCATGTAAGAACTTCGATATAAGAGCATCTCGGCAACAGAATATCGATAGAGATCAAGACTCCCCTTTTCCGGTTTCAACTCAAAATGTGGATTTCAAAACAACCGATGTCAATTGCACTTGTTGCAACGCCAGTTGGCAAAAATCAATAAATCGTGAATCGGGATACTCGACTTCTGACTCGTCCTTTAAATGCAAGAGAGATTGGGGTGGAGCAATTTGTAACCCCCCCTGTCAATCATGTAGATTGTCGGACAAGCGCCTTGGGACTTGATAGGACTCGTCATCATTAGGACAAACCTATCGGGTTCAAATGAGACGCGCCCCAGGAGACTTCTCACATAATTCAATCTTATTTAATGACGCAATAATGCTCCGTTACGTAAAACAACAGATTGTATAGGTTTCTCATATAAATTCTGTATTATCCAGCCAACCGTTGAGATACTACCGCTAGAGAGTTAGGGGCCTTTTCACTGGCCAGACAGTACTACATTGGATCCTACTCTCTGGTTACGGTTCATTTTTTCATTTGCCTTCACACAGCGAAAAGTCTGGCCTATTCTTTACCTATTCTCCTCTGTCCTCATACACCTGACAACACTGAGATTACGAAACAATTCTTCTTAACCAAGGAGTTACTGCACTGTAATTGTTCAGTGGCCACTTTCCTCTTGTTAAGGGTAGACGAGACTGTTTAGTTATGGTCAGCAGCTCTTCTAGGAAAAGGGCACTGTTCTCTAGTCTTGGGTAGTGCCATAACCTATGTAGCATGGTCTTCTACTGTCTTGCATTAGAGTTCTCTTGGTTGAGGGTACACTTAAGCACGCTGTTCTGTCTTGTTTCTCTTCCTCTTGTCTTGTGTTTATAGTTTATTTAGGAGATATTTATATTAATGTTGTTACTCTTAAAATTTTTATTCTTCCTTGTTATGAATAGTATTACTATTCTCATTTATTCCTTATATAGTATAGCAGTATATGCATGTAACTACAGAAAGTAAAAGCCTATCTTACAATGCAATATCATTATTCATTATATAAACCAACCAATCATTTATTATTGTATAAGGGTGAATTCATTACTTAGTAATACAGGGTATAATAATGAGTGTCTGTGAAATATAGCGCAAGTGATAGACTTGAGTTAGATTAAATTTGTTTCCCACAACATGGAATTTGGCATGTTTTTGGTATAAATATTACATGCACTTAGCTGCAAGGTAGCTCTTGGTTTTGTTACACAGTAATCCAAGGTCATATATTTATTTTTGTGACATAACGGGATCACGCTTCTGCAATATACTTGGTAAAACACAGAATTATATAAATTTGTTTCCATATTTATGGACAATATATATATATATATACACACACACACACACACACACATATATATATATATATATATATATATATATATATATATATATATATATGTGTGTGTATATATATATGTGTGTGTGTGCACTCATACATACATACATACATACACACACACACACACATATATATATATATATATATATATATATATATATATATATGTGTGTGTGTGTGTGTGTGTGCACTCATACACACACACACATATATACATATATATATATATATATATATATATATATGCGTGTGTGTGCGTGAGTGTGTATATATATATATATATATATATATATATATATATATATATATACATATATATATATATATATATATATATATACACACATATATATATATATATATATATATATATATATATATATCTTGATATGAGTGTAACGTATTCTAAAATATTCACAAAGGTATACGTATATGTACCCTTACATGCATACAGAGAGAGAGAGAGAGAGAGAGAGAGAGAGAGAGAGAGAGAGAGAGAGAGAGAGAGAGAGAGAGAGAGAGAGAGAGAAATTCACGTAAATAAAAAAAAATAAAATAAAAATCACTACTTACATTGTATTTTAAGCAAGGTAAAATATAGGCAATTCTAATTTCATAACTTCAGGCGATATGACCCAGAACTTTGGCCTGGGAGGTCACCCAGCGCTCACAAGTTGCACTGAGAGGTATAAAAGAAATTGGAATGTAATAGAGAAGAAAGAAAAAAGAAACAAAAGTATAGTAGAAGGCTGAAAATGAAGTCCATGCAAAGACGCTTAAGTAATGCCTACAGTGTTCAGCAAAAGGTGCACTGGCGTTATAAGTGTTATAAACGTTTAAACGTTTTCTTTTTCAAAGACTTAAAATGACAAAAAAAAAAAAAAAAAAACCATTTGACACATTGACATTTGCAAATACCTAACAAGACTGCAATAAATATAAATAATATATTGTTCTTGAAAAAATAAATATATTTATTTCTTTTGAGTAAGCTTCACTTCAAGATTCGGCCTGAAGAGGGAATTACTCTGTTCTAGAACTACACACTTTTTAAAAAGCACATTTCTATAAGAACATGTTAGTCTCTGTTGTTAAAATCATATTTATAACACATGATTTATTTTCCATCTGCGAAGTATATAATGATCCCCGGATATGCAAAGCATCTTTCTCTGTTACACTTCTGAATGTAAAAGTTCATCTACCACGGGTCAATTTATCGTTGAAACAGCAGTATGTTGTGAATGTACCTTGAATCAATCAGTGAATCGTGAAATCAGTTCATCGAAAGTCTTCCACACTGGCGTTCTGTGAGACTTGGGTTCAAAAGTCGCTCAAGCTCGATATTTTCTTATATTATATGCAACATATCCATCCTTGTGAGCTAAGGGTGTGGTTGGTTTGGGGGAGCTTATAGGTCTGCCTGCTGAGTCATCAGCAGCCATTGCCTGGCCCTCCCAGGTCTTACCATGGGTGGAGAAGGGGTGTGGACGCTGATCATGTGTATTTATGGTCAGTCTCTAAGGCATTATCCTGTTAGGGCATTGACAGTGTCCATTGCCTTTGCAATTCATGAAGAACCTTTAAACATCGACACTCTCCTATACCTGGCAGAGAAGATGACATAGATGAATAACTTTCTTATTATCAATGACTGAAATAATGAATAAATCAATCATCACCTCATCTCTTTACTAACTGTACCCACCGAGATACGGCGATAACAAGTCCTTTCTTTCAACCCTTAAATCACCAGCTGTATTTCTTATCTATTTCCAGTAAAAAGATTCGCCCGAAGGAAAATCTTTCTTGATATCAATGAATAAGTGGAGAAATCACTCTTTCTTGATATCAATGAATAAGTGAAGAAATCACTCTTTCTTGATATCAATGAATAAGTGGAGAAATCACTCTTTCTTGATATCAATGAATAAGTGAAGAAATCACTCTTGCTTGATATCAATGAATAAGTGGAGAAATCACTCTTTCTTGATATCAATGAATAAGTGGAGAAATCACTCTTTCTTGATATCAATGAATAAGTGAAGAAATCACTCTTTCTTGATATCAATGAATAAGTGAAGAAATCACTCTTTCTTTATATCAATAAATAAGTGAACACTAACCATTGTCTAACTCAGGGAAAAAGGATTCAGCCAACTGAAGAGCCGTCTAACTATCAATCAATCAATCAATCGATCGATCAGTCAATCATCAAGCTCGACCATAGTTCAACTTTGGCAGGAAAAAAGATACGACCGGAAGAGGACCTTTGTACCCATCAATGAATGAATCAATTAATTCTTCAGTCATCATCGTCAACCCTCGTTCAACTCCGGCAGAAAACATATGACAGAAGAAGGATGTTTCTATCTATCAATGAATGAATCATTCAATTACTTAATCTTAAACTTCGTGTAACTCCTCCAGAAGAGAAACGCGAGGAGGAGGATCGTTCTTACAATCCATCAATGAAAGAATCAATTTCACTCAATCATTACCCAAAACCATCTTCGAACATTGCAGAAAAGATGCATCTGGAGGAATATCATTGTATCTACTAATAAATGAATCAATCAATCACTAAATAACCTAACTCTGGCTGAGAAGATAGGACCAAATAAAACTTTCTTACTGTCAATGAATGAATCAATCATAGAATCCTCAACCTAAACACTTGTCTAAATGCCACTAGCTCGGGGAAAAAAATACAAACGAAGAAAGTTTATTTTTTTTTTACTATCAATAGAAGAATAAACTGAATCACTTTGTTATCAAGTTCATCTAACTATTATAGGAAAAATTATATAGTTATAGGATGACGCTTATCATTACCAATCAATGAATGAATCAATAATTCAATCATCAATCGTCGAGCATGGCTGAATGGCATGCACGATACGGCAAAAGGAAGACTGCTTATTGTCAATCAGTGAATCAAGCATATCTCAGACATGACGTATCTGGCTCCATTACAGCTTTGAGCAGAGTAGAAACGTGCGAAAATCTTACACTTCCAAGTAATGCACAGAATTGGGGTTAGCAAAAGATCTAAGTTGAACTGGCAAATTAGGTATCAAAAGTTACTCGAGCTTGGCTTAGAGCAATTATACCTTCAATGTTACAGTGAACTTCGGGGTTAATGTGAAAGTTAATCCTCCGTTAGACTCTGGCCTTAGCGTAATATAAATTATTCAGACCAAAATTAGGTGAATTCGGATACGATATTCCAAGGTCTCGTCGTATTCAAAAGA
>NC_090729.1:688564-733564 GCF_036898095.1 Palaemon carinicauda
CGCATCACTCCTGAAGGTGTCCACCCCCTCCCTGAGAAGGTAGCAGCCGTTCAGAACTTCCCCGTGCCCTCGACCGTCAAAGCTCTGCAGGAATTCTTGGGCATGATCAACTATTATCACCGTTTTCTGCCAACCATTGCCGCCACTCTTGCTCCCCTCTACGCCTCCCTCAAGGGCAAGCCGAAGGACCTGAAGTGGGGTCCCCTTCAAGAAGCAGCCTTCTGCAATGCAAAGAAGGCCCTATCAACTGCTGCGGCTCTCACTTTTCCTATCCCACACGCCCCTCTCCTTCTCTCCACCGATGCCAGCGACGTCGCTATTGGTGCAGTATTCGAGCAGGTGGTCAAAGGCTCGCCCCGCCCATTGGCCTTCTTCAGCAGAAAACTGTCCAAGGCAGAATCGGGTTATTCTACCTTCAATCGAGAATTGCTGGCGGTCCACTTGGCTGTCTGTCACTTTCGCCATTTCTTAGAAGGTACGCCCTTCGTCTTTCGCACAGACCACATGCCTCTGGAGCACGCCTTCACTCGACAGTCTGACGCCTGGTCCGCCCGTCAACGCCGACATCTCTCCGCCGTGGCTGAATACAATTGCACCCTCCAATACGTCCCTGGGAAAATGAATCCCGTTGCCGATACCCTGTCGAGAAACACGTTGCAATATATAAGGGTTTGTGACTGAGAAAACTTTAGTGGTTTGTGTGTTTATGAAATATATTTGATTTTATTTTTTTCTTTTGTATCCCTCAAGCCCCCCCTTTTCCAAAAATGTCTTAATGTGTTATTGTTCCTTTCCAGGTATTGACAGCAGCCCCTACACTCAGTAGGGAGTGTAAGGGAGAGCAAATTTAGAATATTTCCTGTTATCAGTCTGTACTAGTCTGTGATGCTGTTCTATATCCATACCTTGTAACTAGAAGTAAGCTACTGTGTTACTATATGAGAGTGTGTCATGAACATTAAATAGTTAACATGAGCTATGAAAATGGCATATCTGGTCAGAGGCCCAAGAAGTGAATTCCGATGTTAGGAAGAGGGTGACTTTTGAGTTTAGTATGAATTCAGACTTTTTCAAAACCCCTTCCAAGATTGAGAGATTTCAAATGTGCTGTTGACAAACTTGTCGAGACATGGTAATGGTGGGCACGCACAGACCTGTGCGACATAGTATGCGGCTGTACTTTTCAGAAATTAGGACTGTTTAAGTGACTTTGCGTCCCAATGGTGGACGGGAGATTGATGAGAACAGTATTGATTTAGGGAAAATTGTGGTACTGTATTTTTCACCGTTATATGTTCTTTATAGATGGCATACTGGTACTTGCCCAAATAGATACACGGTTAGGTGTGCCTTGGTTTAGACTTGGCCTGTATAGGAACACTTATGAGTGTCCCACCTGGGGGAAGAAAATTTCCTGTTGGTGTATCACTGTTACCCTGTTGCTGAAGTTTGACGTTAAGGAATGCTAATTTTGTCTTTAATTTTCTATTTGGATTGATGGGTCCATGCTAACATAACCCTAACAGTTTTGTACAAATAAATTTTATTTTTTTGTTTTATGAACACTGCATATTATTCCTGTTCCTACACCAATGTGCCCCCCTTCCCCAGCCACTGTTTTTTAAGATCTCTTAAGTACCGTAACTTATCATAATTCTTTCCTCCCACACTGTGTCCCGTAATTAATTAAACAATATTTCCTTTCACCTAATGTTCTTATACTTGTACTTATGATCAGCAAGCAAAAGGGAGGGGAAGCAAACGGGTAAGTCAGGTTCTAGCTGGGTCCCCTTGCCCAGTATAAATCAAGGGGTGGTGCCCAGTACTCAGGTCTGTTGAACTGTTACTCAGGTTTTTGGGTATTCCACTGTTGTATATTTTTTGTGTAGTGAACGTCGGGTTGTGGTCGGCATTCGGACACTAGGCAGTTCGGGTGCTACCTCTGGCCACAGTCCGCAAACCACTACATAATTTTTGGTGCCCAGACCAGGGAAACACCAACCTTTAGTGATGGCATCGTCATCCAGTAAGCGCCGAAAGGCTAAGAAGAGCCTGAGCCGGGATGTGACGAGTCTTATCCAGATTGTCAGTGACCTGGCAACTCAGGTCAAGTCCCTGACACTTGAAGTAGCGGCCCTGAAGAGTGTGGAGCCGTCACCAATGTGCCACGTTGCCACTGGGGTCCCGACTACAGTGACCACCAGTGCTCCTGCTACATCCCCAGCTTGGCCAAATTACAATGGTCTGGCAATTCCAGTGACTGGAGCAGAGGCACTGATTGGAGGACTCCAGCCCCCTCCAGGGTTCACATCGTTAATCCCCCCTGTACCAGGCTTCTGGGAGTCTCCTGTCCCAAGTGGACTGCTTGCTTCCTCGCCTGTTCTGGCAACTAACTCTGTTAGTCCACCAGAGCCTGCAGCCAGTAGACTAGGGGAGCAGTTCCTGGACAATCTAGTTGAAGCCAGTAGGCCAGAAAAGGCTCCAGCAGCTACCGCTGAGGCAGTTCTTGCCCAGACAGGAGCTATCCCAAAGCGGAGACGCCAGGCCAAGGAAAGAGCTAGACCAGCCATACCTGAAATGACATCTTCATCACAGGAGTCTACCAGTGAAGATCCTGGTAGTGACACTTCTAGCTCCTGTCTCAGTGTCATCTCAGAAGACACGGTCTCCACCGACCATGTTCAGTCCCTCCAGACAGAACGCAGTCTGTCTGATCTTATCAAGGTTCTTGACTCCAGGAGGAACCCCAAGCCTGGAATCTTCCAGCTGGAAACTGGCCAGAGTTTTGCCCGATTCCTGAGGGATTTCGAGGCCTACTGTGCCAGTAAGTATACCGCAGGAAGCTCTGGTCGACGGACTGTTGATCTTGGGAAATTTCTGAAGGGAGAAATTCATGAGGCGTTCTTAGCCAATGGGGGTCCCGAGGTCTCATACCCCGACATGAAGGAACGCCTCCTCGACTGGTGCTGAGAAGCCCGAGAGAGGCGTGATGCGGGCAGGAAGGCCCGGTTCAGCAGTGCTACCTGTGGCGAGGGCGAACTGCTGAAAATCTACGCCGTCCGGTTAGCCTCCCTGTACAAGTCTGCCTATCCTCGCCGTAGTTTGGACCGGAGGGAGCTTAGGCGGAAGCTCCTCAGAACTGTTCCGAGCAGAGCTGCGAGTTGGCTGGAACAGTCTCTGGCCACCATTAATGTCTCCGCTGGCCGTCAGGCCACTTGGCAGGATGTTCTACACCTGTTGAGTGTTCTCGATGAGGCATCCCGTCAGCGAAGCCAGAAGGCAGAGGATTTGGCCATCAGTCGTGTGGGACAGTCATGGCACGGCTCATATGCCGACAGGGTTGCCATGGCTGCCCCCAGCCGTTCACCTGGACCTGACAGAGCGTATTTACGCACTCCTCCTCGACCGGTCCCCAAACCTGCACCTGTGGAAGTGCGCCTGCCACCATCGCGCACCCCGGATAGATCTCCCCAATTCCAGAGGAGGTACTGTGCCTGGTGCCGAAAACCAGGGCACTTGGTGGACAAGTGTCGCAGACGCCTCAACCTCTGCCTACGTTGTGTACGTTGTGGCTCGTCCAGCCATCATGTGGCACAGTGTGGACAACAGGCGCCGGTTATGAGCAGATCCCCTGTCCAGAACACAGCTAATGGCCACAGCCCTGGGAGGGAGATTACCTCTGTCCAGACTCCTTCAAGGTGGAGAGCAGTACCGGTGAATGCTACTCCGACCGCGTCATCCTATTCAGGATCAACCAGTAGCCAGGAGACCCGAAGTGGGAGCGAGTCCAGTGCTCCTTCTCGGACTGTGGGGAAGAAGAAGAAGAAGAGCAAGAAGGCAAAGCCCAGGAAGTCAAGAACTGAGGAGTATCATAGGGCTTTAAACACCAGGCCTTCGGTGTAGAAGATGGGGCTACATCGAAGGAGGGTGTGAGTGCTAGGGTGCATGCTCCTAGTATTCCGGCGGCAGCCTCGGAAATCTCGATTTCCAAGGTTACCCCTCAACCTGAAAAAGTCATTGCACCTCCAATGGCTCTTTCAGGGTTGGCCTGTGATAACCTGTCCTCGACACAGTCCAGAGCTTCTCCAACTGACTCCTCCAGGGGGAAAGCAGAAACTGAGGCTGTATTGAAAACCCTTCGTAGGGTTAACCTGGCGCAGTTGGCTCCTGTACCACTCATGGTTGTCCCAGTGACCATGTCTGAGTTTTCATCGGGAGCGTTGGATGCTCTCATTGACTCCGGAGCTGAGGTCAACCTCCTGTCATCGAGAGTAGTACAGGATTACCAGCTGCAGATGGTACCCAACACCATTGGACTGAAGGGTTTAGGGCAAACAGGACCTAAGACCCTAGATACTGTACTGTTGACCCCTATACTGCATGGAATGACATTCGCCCCGGGTGTGTTCCATGTAGTGCCTTCAGGAACTATGGCTGAGCACGTAGTGCTTGGTTACCAGTTCTTGAGAGCAAATGGGGTGATAGTTGACGGAGCCCGAAATCGGCTGAGCGTTGGCAGTACTCCCCAAGAGCCTCTTTGGGAGTATTATGTCCCGATACGTGGAGCCTGTAGTCAGCAAGTGCTTTATGCACTTGATGTCCACGCAACCGATTCAATGAAGATTGCCAGTATTGAGCCAGTACTTGTTCCAGTTAGTGTTAACTTTCCTAAGGGACTTGACACGTCTTTTAGGTGCCCTGCTTGTCCGACCAACTGTTGGCCGGAAATGTATTATGATGGCGACATCATAACCCCCGGTCTGTCAAGGAAAGTTACAGCAATTCCTGGCATCCTCGAACTGAAAGATGGAAAAGCCTCAGTTTTAATCAAGGGTTCATCTGAAGAAACTGCCAAGATCAAGAAGGGCGATCTCTTGGGGAAAGTGTTCACCATGGTAATGGTGGATGCTCCTCTATCCTGCCTGATAGCGCAGGAGTGTGACCTGACTCCTGAACCGAGCGTATTGGAAGAGATAGACAATCTGTCTATCTCCGACGAACTGGACTCTTCTCAGAAGGACCAGTTTTGCCAAATGCTTCGACGTCATCTTCCAGTCATCAGTACTGGTGATGATGATGTGGGAGAGTGCTCAAGCACACCAATACGCATCCACCTGTATGACGAGACGCCCATTTATAAGAGAGTTCGACGGTTTGCCAAACCCGTCGCTGACGCCATCGAGGAACAGTGCAAGGAGTTGCATGAACTGGGTATTATTGAACCCAGCATCTCTCCTTGGTCTTCACCCATTGTTCCAGTCCGAAAAAAGGACAATAGTATACGGTTGTGTGTGGACTACCGTAGACTGAATAAGGTGACTGTCTCTGATAAGTTCCCGATGCCTAACATGGCCGACTCTGTATTTGGACTTCAAGGAGTCAAATACTTTACAACCCTTGACCTGGTTCGTGGATACTACCAGTTACCGTTGGCAGAGGACAGTAAGGAATTCACGGCTTTCTCTACTGCCTTTGGACACTGGCAGTTCAGACGCTTATCGTTTGGACTGAAAAATGCACCTGCAGTGTTCCAGAGAGAAATGCAGAGTATTCTCCAAGAGTTCCCGAAAGCCAAGGTGGTTGTCTACATTGACGACATATTGATACTTGGGTCTTCTTTCGAGGAACACCTGAAACTAGTAGAACGAGTTTTGGCTACTCTCCAGAAGCACGGACTCAAGATAAAACTCGGGAAGTGTTCTTGGGTTCAAGCCGAGGTCCAGTATCTTGGTCATCTGGTTGGACGTTCTGGTATGCGTAAGCTACCAGAATACATCCAGAAGGTGGAAGACTTCCCTAAACCGACCACTGTGCGTGAGCTACGGGGATTCCTGGGACTGGTCAACTTCCAAAGGAAGTTTATCCTCATGTGCTCACAGATAGCCAAACCATTATCCGCGAAGACTGGAGGACGAAAATCTCAAGGAACTAGGAAACTGAAGTGGACTGCAGAAATGGACAGTGCCTTTGTGCGCTTGAAGGAACTGATCAAAGAGGACATTATGTTGTCATACCCTGACTACTCCGCTGATGCTAAACCCTTGGAGTTGTTTGTTGACGCTTCGGTTGAAGGTGCTGGTGCTTGTCTGTGCCAGGAGTCCTTGGAGCATCCAGGGGAGCGTCAGGTGATAGCGTACGACTCCATGGCTTTCCTTGACTGCGAGACCCGTTACTCTACCATTGAGCGTGAGTTGGCTGCTCTGCGATGGGGAGTGAAAACCTTCAGGGCCTTCCTTTATGGTCAGTTCTTCGTGATCCATTCTGATCACCGTCCCCTGATGTACCTTCATGACATGAAGATGGTGGACAGTCGTCTAGCACGGACACTGGAGGACCTGTCCGAATTTAACTTTATTGTTAATTACTGTCCAGGAGATCAGAATGCCGCTGCCGACTGGTTATCCCGCTGGCCCGCATTGACTGACTATCTGTTAGCTACAGAACCCAGCACTCCGAAGTTGCCTACTGGACTGGCCTTGTATAAGGAGGTTCGTGGTGGTCCAGATTCTCTCATCAAATCCTTGGAGCTAGTCGTGAACTGCTGGACAGAAGGGTCAGGTGTCGCACCCGACTCTCCGCTGAAGGGAGCCAAGCTCCGGGATGCCTTAGTTCAGCAGTTTCTGAAAGACGCCGGTCGACTAGGCTTCAAACTGGACAAGACCAGCAGGAACAGGATCAAGGCAATGAGATATCCAGGTACAGTCCCAGCTCTGGAGTTGCTATTGGCAGCATCAAAGTTATTGAACCTGGAAATCTGGGTCCATTGGGGTCCCACTTGTCCCGTAGTCTATCGTGATCCATCCGTGACTGAGCCTCAGTGTGCCCATCTTCAGTGTCTGTCTGGAGTGCATTTTAATCCTCTGATTGAGCTCCGCAATTACGTTCCTCCAACTGACGTGATTCTGGGCCATAAGGCGGAGGTAAAATCTCGTGTTCGTGATGCTGAGGGCTTGATCACTGATGATCAGGAAGCGCCGGAGGATTGTCCTGTAATCCAGTACGTGACAGAAAAGGCACCTCGTCAGTCCAGTTGTACCCATGTGTCTCAACACTCGGCAGTAGGTATAGTAATGATGCAGGAGACCTTATTTTGTACTCTTGCTGATACAGGAGCACAGGTTTGTCTAGTAAGTGAGTCTGTACTGAGCCAACTTGGCATAGAGTACCAGGTACTGTCAGGAGAACAGCTAGAGGGGTTGACTGGTTTCTGCACCAGCATTCTAGGCTACGTCCAGTTAGAGGTGAAGTGTCCTTCTGGGTGGGGGCCACCGCTGTTTAACTATGCGGTGGTAGCTGCCAAAGACATTAACTTTTGTTATGTTCTTGGTAGGAATATACTGGACGCAGCCTACCTGACACTGGATTCACCCCGAGAACAGTTGGTGTATGAGCACACTACTGTTCTTCAGTTGTCTCCCAAGGTACTCTCAGTCTCCTCCCTGCATACCGAGACCACTGTTATGAAGGTAACTGATCCTGAATCTGATCAGGGAGTGTTCTCTGGAAATGCTCTTTTGTCATTCAGTCAGGTGTCCAAGATCCAAGGAGATCATCGACAGATTCAATCTGTCATTAAGATGATCTACTCTGGGGTTCCTGCATCTCGAGTTCCACGCTCCTGTCTACCCTATAGAAGATGTTGGTCAAACCTGGAAGTTCACCAGGGTTTGCTAGTGAAGCGGAACCAAGACGGCTCAGTAGTCCCAGTAGTCACCTTCAATGTCCTGATTGACCTAGTTGCCGAGACACACCTCCAAAATGCTCACTGGGGGATCGGAAAAATTACTGCAAAGCTCCGTCGACTCGTCTGGCACAGATCTTTAATTAATGTAATCAGAGATATGTGCCGGACGTGTTGGGAATGTCGGACTTGTAAGGTCTCAAGGGAGGTGGTTGCCCCTCCGACCTTGAAAATAGTGACCTCTTCTCCCTTTGAATTGGTTGCTATGGATCTTGTGAGTCTCCCAACAACCAGTACTGGTTATATTGGGTGTCTGATGGTAGTCGACCATTATTCCAAGTGGGTAACGGCAGTACCCATAAGGAATAAGAAGAGCAGTACGATATGCCAGGCGCTTGAAGACCGAGTTTTTCCTGTTATTCCTCGTGTTCCAGTCCGGATATTGACTGATAACGGCCCTGAGTTTATTTCCCAGGAATTTACTGAGTTGTTGGAGCGGTATAATGTTGTACATGTGAAAACAACTCCGTATAAACCCTCTAGTAACGGTGCAGTGGAGCGAGTGAATCGTACCATTGGTGAGTTACTGAGGGTGATTTCTGGGGAATCTCGGAAATGGGACCAGTTCTTATCCCGAGCAGTTCTCAGCTACAACCATTCTCACCACACTGAGATTGGCTGTACACCAGCTGAGAACATACTGAAGGGTGCTCACGATGTTGATAGTATCCCGTTGCTATCAGCAGAAACGAGAGACCCATGGGCGGAAGGACATCCTCGGTACAAACCGTTTAAAAAGGGTTCTCTGGTGCTTAAGAAGGTGCACCTGTTGGGACACCTTCTGACGAACAAACTCATCCCTAGGTTTGAGGGGGTATTCCGTGTTACTAAGGTACACGAGAATAAGGTCACCTATGAGCTGCAGAGACTGCCTGATGGTGAACTGGTAAAAGCTCACCATATCCAGTTAAAGGCCTGGTTTGAACCTCCAGTTTATCTTAGGAGGCACTTTCTCTGGTATCCGAAGGGTCCTGATCCTGTTACAGAGACTTTGAGTAGTCCAGAACTCATGGATGACAGTCCTGTTTCTTCTGAAGTCTCTGAGAGTTCTAGTTCTAGTAGTGATGGCGACTCCTATGGGGTAGCTGCAGTAGTGGCGTCCTACCTTCTGTCTCGAGATTGTAACAAGTCCCGACGACAGAGGAAAAGTCACCATCCTACTAGGGCTACTACTCAGCCTAAGCCCATTCTTAAGCCAGCTAGGACTTACGAGAGAAAGAAAGCACTGGATGCTTGGTTATATCCTCCGGAAAATTGTGATGAGACTCCTGTGTTAAAGCCTGAATCGTTTCGAGATCATTTGGTCCTCCAACTATGGGAGAACAGCCCCACTGGAATGTGTAAAACCCCTATTTTGTCTCCCGAGTCAGTGGTTCACTGTCCTGATCCTGAATTGCCAACGCCCCAGTTCTTAGCTTCTTCTTTCCAAGAGGAAGGTATCGTTCATCCTCCAGGGAGTTGGGAATTCTGGGAGGTTTCCAGTATTCCATTATTGGAACTACCTTCTGGTGTTTCCAAGAGTTCCAGTCCAGACTGGTCAAGACCTGCTACTTTAGAAAGCCCTGTTTCTGAATCGGCAGTGTCTAATTATCCTGATAATGACTTTCTTGGTTTATTGCCACCCGATTGTGACGACCGACTGTCGCCTGAAGATCCCACCTTTAGTGGATTTAGTCCCCCATGGACTAGGTCAAAGGGTCCTGTTCTTGACCTACCTTTAGTTCAGTCTCGAGGCCTGGAGTGGAGACCTCGTCTCACTGACCAGACGAATATTATAGAGAGGGAACCATCCTCCATTCCTAAGTCACCTCAGAATTTAAACCCTTTCCTACATTCTGATGGTGGATTAAAACACCGGTCAGAGCTCGAGGCTGAAGTGGCACAGTCAGGTATATCAAACCTGAACGTTACAGCACTGTTTGGGTCGCCCGAAATACAAAGTTGCCCCGAGTCATCGCCTGATTTTTCGGGATTTTTATTGTCCTCTTCTGAGTCTACGGATTCTGTCTCTGGTTTACCTCAAAGTATGTCGATCACCCGCAGATACCAACTGTTATGTGAGGTTATCGACCGATTAAAGACACCCAGCCTGTATCTGGAGAGTCGTCGGCTTAGCCTGTCTCCTGTGCTGCGAGAAATAAATAAGGCTCGCCAGCAGATCGCTGAATCCCGGTGCATGTCCCGAGACAGAATTTTGAGACTCAGAAGAAGAGCTATAAATCTCCCACGGAATTAATCTTGGTACAGTTTTTAAAGAATGTTTTGATAGTAATTACCCTTTTTTGTTCTTATTAGTTATATTTTAATTCCCACATTGGGTATCTGAAAGGCTGGGAAAGGGACACGTGGTGTGAGGAAATCTTTATTTAGTCACGGTTTCTGTAACTGTTGTATTTATTGTTGTACTGTAAATTGACTTTGACCGTGACAGTTATAATAAATTCAGTAAATTGCTTTTATCAGGTAACACCTGTAGTCCAAAATCAATGAGTTTTGTATGTTTTTTAAATTGATTTTGGACTGCAATGGATGTAATTTTTTTCCCTTGTTAGATCCTGAATGTATACCTGTAATACTGATGTTTTCTGTATGATATGGAAATTGTTATATTGTATATTATTGAAGCATTGTTGGGAAGAATAGACAATAATCTAACTTTTTATTTGTAAGTACTGGATCTCCATTGTGTTTAAAAGGTTGTCTATTCCTATTGCTTTTTGTTAAGTCATGAGTCTGTGGAAAAAAATGTATTGTACCTAGTGTAAATTTATGTAATATGATGTGTAACTTAAGGAAGGGATGATGAATTAAATCTCTAGTTGATCATCCTACCTTTTTACTGAATTTTTTTTGCAAGGTAAATTTTCTTTTTCCACTTGAATGTACAGAGTTTGTGTAGGGTGTTGCTGTCAGTTACGAGGCACTTTTTGGATGGGCTTGAGGGCTAATGGGGGGGGGGGGAATGCAATATATAAGGGTTTGTGACTGAGAAAACTTTAGTGGTTTGTGTGTTTATGAAATATATTTGATTTTATTTTTTTCTTTTGTATCCCTCAAGCCCCCCTTTTCCAAAAATGTCTTAATGTGTTATTGTTCCTTTCCAGGTATTGACAGCAGCCCCTACACTCAGTAGGGAGTGTAAGGGAGAGCAAATTTAGAATATTTCCTGTTATCAGTCTGTACTAGTCTGTGATGCTGTTCTATATCCATACCTTGTAACTAGAAGTAAGCTACTGTGTTACTATATGAGAGTGTGTCATGAACATTAAATAGTTAACATGAGCTATGAAAATGGCATATCTGGTCAGAGGCCCAAGAAGTGAATTCCGATGTTAGGAAGAGGGTGACTTTTGAGTTTAGTATGAATTCAGACTTTTTCAAAACCCCTTCCAAGATTGAGAGATTTCAAATGTGCTGTTGACAAACTTGTCGAGACATGGTAATGGTGGGCCCGCACAGACCTGTACGACATAGTATGCGGCTGTACTTTTCAGAAATTAGGACTGTTTAAGTGACTTTGCATCCCAATGGTGGACGGGAGATTGATGAGAACAGTATTGATTTAGGGAAAATTGTGGTACTGTATTTTTCACCGTTATATGTTCTTTATAGATGGCATACTGGTACTTGCCCAAATAGATACACGGTTAGGTGTGCCTTGGTTTAGACTTGGCCTGTATAGGAACACTTATGAGTGTCCCACCTGGGGGAAGAAAATTTCCTGTTGATGTATCACTGTTACCCTGTTGCTGAAGTTTGACGTTAAGGAATGCTAATTTTGTCTTTAATTTTCTATTTGGATTGATGGGTCCATGCTAACATAACCCTAACAGTTTTGTACAAATAAATTTTATTTTTTTGTTTTATGAACACTGCATATTATTCCTGTTCCTACACCAATGTGCCCCCCTTCCCCAGCCACTGTTTTTTAAGATCTCTTAAGTACCGTAACTTATCATAATTCTTTCCTCCCACACTGTGTCCCGTAATTAATTAAACAATATTTCCTTTCACCTAATGTTCTTATACTTGTACTTATGATCAGCAAGCAAAAGGGAGGAGAAGCAAACGGGTAAGTCAGGTTCTAGCTGGGTCCCCTTGCCCAGTATAAATCAAGGGGTGGTGCCCAGTACTCAGGTCTGTTGAACTGTTACTCAGGTTTTTGGGTATTCCACTGTTGTATATTTTTTGTGTAGTGAACGTCGGGTTGTGGTCGGCATTCGGACACTAGGCAGTTCGAGTGCTACCTCTGGCCACAGTCCGCAAACCACTACAACGTTGGCTGCCGTTCAACTGGGATTGGATTACAACGCCCTGGCTGAAGCCCAACGACAGGATCCAGAGTATCAAGCTTGTAGGACATCCTGCACGTCCCTCCGTTGGGAAGAGTTTCCCCTCGAAGACTCCAACACCACCCTCCTCTGTGACGTCAATACTGGTAGACCGCGACCTTGGATTCCTGCTCCCATGCGCCGACAGGTGTTTGATTTCATTCATGGCCTTTCACATCCCTCGTGCCGTTCTACTGCACAGCTGCTGAAGGCAAAGTTCATTAGGCACGGCATTTCTAAGGATGCTAAGGATTGGGTCCACGCCTGTACTTCTTGCCAAACTTCCAAAGTACATCGACACACGGATTCAGGAGTGGGCACCTTTCCTCAACCTCAGCGTCGTTTTGCACACATTCACGTCGACGTTGTAGGCCCCCTACCCACATCACAAGGACATCGTTACCTGTTTACCGTCATCGATCGCTCCACTCGTTGGCCTGAAGCCATTGCCATGGAAACTGCAACGTCCGCCTCATGTACATCTGCCTTACTCTCTGGATGGATTTCAAGATTCAGTATCCCTGAGGATATTACTTCTGACAGGGGAACCACTTTCACCTCTCAATTGTGGACGTCATTAGCGAATCTCCTGGGCATCACCCTACATCAGTCAACGGCCTACAACCCCGCTGCCAATGGACCACTCCTAAAGACGCCCTCGACGTCTCGGCAGCTGAAATGGTGTATGGCGGCCCGTTGGTCGTCCCTGCCGAATTTTTTCCTTCTACAACCTCCTCTGACGATCCCCAGCGCATACGTCACGTCGTGGGAAAATTTACTCCGTGCCGCCAGACTTACAAGCCCCCAGCGAAGCATCACATACCAACGGACTTGCACTCTGCAACGCACGTCTTCCTGCGCAACGACACCAACAAGCCACCACTAACGCCCCCTTACACGGGCCCTTTCCTTGTGATCCGACGCAGTCCGAAAGCATTCCTCCTAAACATTCGGGGCAAAGAAGACTGGGTCTCCATTGATCGTCTAAAACCTGCTTATCTTCTGCCAGATGACCCGCCTACAGTTCGCCTCTCTAGATCAGGGCGCCCTATTTAACATGTACAGTATGTCATTTT
This sequence comes from Palaemon carinicauda, assembly GCF_036898095.1. Lineage (NCBI taxonomy): Eukaryota > Metazoa > Arthropoda > Malacostraca > Decapoda > Palaemonidae > Palaemon > Palaemon carinicauda. The sequence goes on from NC_090729.1 coordinate 701,713, forward strand.
TAGGGGGGGAGCCATGTACCAACCGTGTTTCACACAATTGTACATAATTCCTTTTGTATATATTATGCTTGTATCTTCGCTCTTCCCTCGCACTAAAACGAACATGAAAATTCATGTCTGGTTTTTCCTCTGTAACATTGTCTGTCTTGTGAACTTGTTATGTCCTGTTGCCTTGAGGTTTTGTATATAAGGAGAGTGTTCTACAATAATATAACTCAGTCGATTGCTTCCTGCCTTTGAGTTCACAACCCTCTCTCGGCTCCGTCACAGGTACGAAAATTTCAGTTTTTCCCTGGAAGGTAGTTATTTCATTAACATTTATTTTACGCCTTATTTATTATGTAGACCCATGGAATGAGAGTTGTTCCTACGTGGTTGTAGGTCAATATATATATATATATATATATATATATATATATATATATATATATATATATATATATATATATATATATATATATATATACATATATATATAATATATGTAATATAAAATATATATGTATAACATATGTATTATATATATTTTATATATATATATATATATATATATATATATATATATATATATATAAATATTTGTCTTCAATAAATAACATTAAATAAACATAAAAAGATGCATTCAATGACGTAGGTATAAAGCGTTAGTTTCTACGTATACAGATTGGCATATTTTCTAGCAATTTTGTTTTTAAAACGGGCATATAATACACGAATTTATTGACGATACTAGATGTATTGTATCTGATAACTTCGCTTGTTTAAATGTTGAAAGGCCACTCATGAATGGCAGGGGGATAGAGACAGTGACATTGCCCTATCGAGCAGGACAATGCCCTAGAGAGTGGCCATATAAACATATGATCAGCGCCCAAGCCCCCTTTCCACCCAAGCTAGGACCAAGAGAGGGCAAGGCAGTGGCTTCTAATGACTCAGCAGATAGACCTATAGGCTCCCCTAAACACACCAACCTTAGCTCACAAGGACAGTGAGGTTGCAGTGACAAAAGAAACTAACGAGTTTGAACTGGACTCTAACCCCAGTCTGGCATTCACCAGTTATGGACATTACCACATCGGCCACCAATAAAAGAAAGAAAAAGAAAAGAAAAAGAACTCACAGTGACAGTAATGGCAATGTGACCAACTAGTGTGAAATAGCCTTATTTTTAGATTTTTTTTCTCTTTGTATTTGCATTTGTTACAATTGTGTAAAGAGGTAAATTCTGTTGTTCCTTAAAATAAAAATCTGGAGTATTCCGTCTAGCGTGTTATAACACCGAATGAAAGACAAACCATGGTGAAATGATGATTGTAGACGTGCTTACTTGGAGAAACAAGAGACTTATCACCTTGGGGAGAGTAATAGATCAGATTTGGTATGGAATAATTACACTATGATAAGAGTTCTTGCTCAGAAAGAGTGTACCTTAACTACAAACGTATACAATTTGACCACATAAGCCCAGTAACATGAATACACTGTAACATAAATTCCTTATGCATTTATTCCTTGGTGTAAATTTAACAGTTCCTTCTTGGCTTAAACCGGATGGCACTGTCATCCACTATCCAAATGAATATGCAACCTTATGCATGTGTTTAACAGTACGCAGAAAATTAAGACTCAAGCTTCCTTCTTTTGCTTTTCTGAGGCAATTTTAATTAGTGTAGCTTTTCTGACCGATGATATTAAATGACTTTTACTAGGACTTGATGAATATGGAAGTGTACACTCAAACGAAATATTTCCTTTGTTTTATTAAAAAGACCGCTGATTTCTTACCTCTATATAAATTATCTGTTACTTTTTTAAATTTATAATTTTTTTAACTTGATGGACAAATAGTAACAATTCTTCTTCACCCAAGAGTTTACCTACTGCACTGTAATTATTCAGTGGCTACTTTCCTCTTGGTGAGCGTAGAAGACTCTTAATATATGGTAAGAAGCTCCTCTAGGAGGACACTCCAAAATCAAACCATTGTTCTCTACGTCTTGGGTAGTGCCATAGCCTCTGTACCATGGTCGTCCACTGTCTTGGATTAGAGTTCTCATGCTTGAGGGTACACTCGGGCACACTAGTCTATCTATACTTTCTTCCTCTTTAGTTAAAGTTTCTATAGTTATATGGGAAATATTTATTTCAATGTTGTAACTGTTCTTAAATTATTACATTTTCCATTGTTTCCTTTCCTTACTGGGCTATTTTGCCTGTTGGGGCCCCTGGGCTTATAGCATCCTGCTTTTCCAACTAGGGTTGTAGCATAGCAAATAATAATAATAATAATAATAATAATAATAATAATAACACTCCATTGGATATGTTTCCGGTAGGTCTATCCCAGCAAATTACAACCCAATTTCCATAACTCCCACAAAATATAAAGTTTTGGGATTTGGACCATATGGTCGCACATTGGGCTCGAGGATGCCATTCAACGTCCAGGTGTAATTGGAAACTAGGAGTATAGCCACGGATTTCCACAATGAACTAAGTTAGAGATCACGCAGTTGCACAATGAGCAAAGTTAGAGATATCGCAGTTGCACAATGAACAATTTTAGAGATCACGCAGTCGCGCAATTAACAAAATTAGAGATCGCACAGTTGCACAATGAACTAAGTTAGAGATCGCGAAGCTGAGCAATGAACAAAGAATCCATGCAGTTGCACAATGAACAAAGAGATCACGCAGTTGCAGAATTAAACAAATAGATCGCGCAGTTGCACAATGGACAAACTTAGAGATCACGTAGTTGCACAATGAACAAAGTTAGAGATCACGCATTTTCACGATGGACAAGTTAGAGATCACACGGTTGCACCGTGAACAAAGTTAGAGATCACACAGTTGCACCACGAACAAAGTTCAAGATCACACAGTTGCACCATGATTAAAATTAGAGATCATGCTTTTTCACAATGAACAAATATTAGAGATCACGCAGTTACACAACAAAATTAGAAATCATGCAATTGCATAATAAACAAAGAGATCATGCAATTGCACAATGAACAAAACTACTGACAGCGCAGTTGCATCATGAACAAAAAGGTCGTGCAGTTGCACAATGAGCAAAGTTACAGATTGCACAGTTGCACAATGAAAAAAAAATGAGATTCTGTAGTTGCACAATGAAAAAAAATGAGATTCTGTAGTTGCACAATGAACAAAGAGAGATTGCGGAGTTGCACAGTGAAAAAAGTTACAGATCTCGCATTTTTCAATGAACAAAGTTAGAGATTGCGTAGTTGCACAATAAACAAATTTAGAGATCGCGCAGTTGCACGGTGAAAACAAGAAATCGCGCAGTTGCACGATGAAAAAATTAGAGATAGCGCATTTGCACAATGGACTAAGTTAGCGATAGCATTTTCAAATATTACATCAAATGAAGATTTTTTTGTGAATACAGGAAATTCAGTTTTTCAAAATAATGTTATCAAATCAACTAATGCATTCTAAGATACTAGTAACATATCTTGTTAATCCCACAAATCGAATCCTTTCTTAATTACTATTTTAAACATTGTGCCAACCTTGATCTGAATTTTAAGTAGTAAAGTTCTTAAATGCTAAGGCATTTAAGTCCCTCGTTCCATTGGAATAAACGCTTTAAGGCTAGCTAAGGGGTGGGGGGGGGGGGGGGTTATAAAATACAGTTATATAATAACTGGACCATAATATACAAACTAACTGAAAGCCACGACTGCTTACGTACGGCATAGTTAATATAAGCAAAATCATAGTAAGATGGTATATATGATCAAAGTAAGGCCAAGGTCATATGTTAAAGTATTGAACAAAGCCATTTAGACAGTAAAGCGCCCGAGCAAATTGAATTCTACAATTTATCCTGTTAAATGAAAATTACAAAATCAAATTGCTGATACCGAGGTGTGTGGTACTGGCGAGTCCGAACAAGACTCACAGGGGGGTTACTACTACTACTACTACTACTACTACTACTACTACTACTACTACTTACAATTATAATCTCTATCTCAGGTATTGCCTAAACAATCATTGGACGAAATATTAACCATATTCACGAAGTAAAACTAAACTATGAAATAATCCTCACAATCAGAATAAGCATTCTTAATTAAAAAAAAAAATTCTGAAACAATAAAAAAAAAGAATCTATTCTTGAAAAAAAAAGTCTACAATAACAACACAAATATTCACATAAAAACAAATATTTCACATCCAAACGAGAACGAAATGAAACCTCTCGAGATTGCCGGAGCCCAACAAAAGAAGCGACTTTGGTTAATCAACTGAGAGGTCAAAGGTTAATGCCTTCTGCGAACGCTTGTACTAAATTAATCTCATCGTTTTACCTTCATCCAGTAAGATTACACCGTGTAATACGCTATTCATTGTGGAAAAATAATATGGGGGGAACAAAGACTAGTTAAATTTCAAAAAGAAATAAAAATATAAGTTGGTAGAATTAATTACAACGGTCTTTTAAAAGTTTAAAGGTTTGAAGGCCGCTCATGAATGGCAGAGGCAAGGGACAGTGACATTGCCCTGTCATGCAGGGCAATGCCCTAGAGACTGACAGTCTATAGATCAGTGAACAAGCCCCCTCTCCACCCAAGCTAGGACTAAGGAGGGCCAGACAATGGGAGTTGATGACTCAGCAGATAGACCTATAGGCTCCCTCAAACCCCCTATCCTTAGCTCACAAGCATGGTGAGGTTGCAGTGCACCAAAGAAACTAACGAGTCTGAGCGGGACTCGAACCCCAGTCTGGCGTTCACCAATCAGGGACGTCACCACATCGGCCAGAAATTATTTATTCTTCGTTTTTAGAAGCATATAGTGCTCGTGACTGATATATAGTCTTTGAATGCTGTGCATGAGAAAATGGGAAAATGTATCATTGCAACAGAAAATAGTTTGAAAAACAGAAGAAAATCCTCTTTCATGCAATATAAATGAATGTTAATCAAGAAACAAATTTTGTGGAGAAGGAAATATTCAGTTTGAGAGAAACAATACGAAGAAGAAAAATAACACATGATAGTTAAAAGTAAAAAAGAAAATGAAAATACTTAAAGCATTTTGAAAATTCTTTTCTGCAGGACAGATTGACACGAGTCTCGTTCCATAGTTTATAAATGACTAGTGTATCTTATTCTTTTTATTCATTACTTCTATATAGTTTATTTGCTATAACATTATTTCCTTTCCTCTTTGGGTTATTAGTCCTGTTAAAACCCTTGGGCTTGTAGTATTTTTCTTTTCAATCAGGATTGTTACTTTGATAATAATAATAATAATAATAATAATAATAGTAATAATAATAATAATAATAATAATAATAATAATAATAATAAATACTTGCAAAAGTAAATATTTACATTTGAAATACACATAAAACGATTCTAATAATAAGTATTTAATTCTGTGAAAGATCAAGGAGGTACGATTAGTGGCCAGGATGCCTCTCCAGTCTCCACCAAATCTAGGACCAGAGAGGTACAGGCAATGGCTGTTGATAACTCGGAAGGTAGACGTGAAAGGTCCCTACATACCTTATCAATTGCTAACTATGACAGCTGCGGGCAGCGCTGGAACTCCCGACCTACGAATCGCAAGTCAGACACGTTAGCTACATAATTACCTGCAGTTTCTTCACATGAAAAAAAGGTCAGGTTGGCGTGAAAAACAAGTTGATTTTTCGAGTAAGCATAAAAGAATAACACGAGTATAAATCATAGTATATATAAAAGCATGGGGAGAGAGAGAGAGGGGGGAGGGTGTTGAGAATATTTCAAGGAGAACTCGGGACTTTGCATCACCTTTTCTCCGTTTTCAGAAAGACGGGAACGAGAATATTGTGATGCTTATTTAATTTTCCACTTGGACGACGCATACTCCTTTATATTCTAATTTCCCGCTCCGGTACGCCTCTGGAGGTCTTACGCCAGCCAGGTTTGTTTGTCAATTTCATATTACTCCTTATGTGCATTCATCGAACCATGTTACACCTGCGCATGAGTTGGTGGGGGGGGGGGGGGGGTGAAGGAAGAAGAGAAGTGGGGGATGAGTAGAACTACGTGGAAAGGAAGAGAGGGGGGTGTGAGTGAGAGTTGTTAAGGTTGGGGGAGGGGTGTGAGAAAGAAGAAGAGAATTAGTGGGACGAGGAGAACAACAAGGAGGGCGAGAGTAGGACAGAGGACACGAGGAGAAAACAGGTGGAAGAAGTGGTGTTGATAAGGATGTGTTGATAAGGATGTGGGAGTGGTATGAGGAAGATGAAACAGAATTAGTGAGTAAAAGAGAACTTTAGTTAAAGAAGAGTAACATTATGATGAGAGGAGTAAGAAGAGTTGGTGTTACAGGAGTACTACAAGGGAGGGGGAGGAAGGGGATGGAAACAGAAGAACTTGAATGAAAAGAGAACAGAAAAGGGTAAGAAGAGAGAAGACAAGAGGAGAAGTGGAGGATAAGCTACAGAAAGGATAGGAAGAAAAATATGGGTAAGGTGAGGACTAAGGAAAGGGTAAGAGGAGGGGATACAGAGCTATAGGAAGATGAAAATCACGAAGAACAGAAGAGGAGAAAGAAGAAGAGTTAAGAGAACCGGGAATAGAAATGGCAAACACAATGGGAGAAACTAAGTGGTTGATGAAGAAGAGGAAACGCAGAGGAGGAGAGCAGAGGGATGGAGAAGAGAACAACATTAAGAAGCAACAGGATATTTAGGTAAAAAAGTATGGTATGGGAGAAACGTAAGAAGAAGAAAACTAAAAGAATATCCAAGAGCCAAGGGGGGGGGGGGGCTATTCAGAAGTAATATAGGACAGAGAGTAAGAACAGATTGGAGGGGAGGGGGGTATAGAGGACGGAAAGAAATAATGGGAAGTAAACAGGAAGAAAGGAGGGCAATAAATAGTAGGGGGAAAGAGAATAATTTATGAAAATAGGAGTAGAGAGTAGGGAGAGAAGAAAAACAAGGAGGGAAATTAAACTTTAGACGATTAAGGGAGGAGGAAGAATGGAGGGAGTTGCACAGTGAGAAGAAAGAGGGAAGAGAAGGTCAAATTATGTAGCAGAAGGGGAAGAGTAAATGTGAGGAAGAACAGAAAAGTATGGAAGGAAGACGAGAACTGTATGGAGAAGAAATCCGAGAGAGAAAATGAGTGAAAGGGAAGAGCTGAGCAGTAAGAGATGAAGAAATAGAGAGATGGGAGAGAAGAGAATTATGAGAAAGTGCAGAGGAAGGGAACAAGAGACACACATGAGTAAATAGCGAAAAAAAGTGATAAGATGAAAGTTACCAGCGGGGGGGGGGGGGGAGGGGGGGGGGGGGAACTGGAGGACCATGAACATCCAAGTGACTGGATAACAGATGAGCTAATAGCATGGGCGGAACCCAACTATATTACGCAATTGATTAAACTGACGCCGTTAATAGACACAGAAAAAAATGAATGATTCGACATCCGCGTGATTGGATTGTAGTAAAAACAGTTAGATCGAATTAGAGCTATATTTATCACGAGTGATTTATCTCAGCGAATAACATCTGCAAGATAGGCTGACAGCTCGGGGAATTATGTTTTGAGACAGGATGTGCCGCTGTAGAGTGAAGGACTAAATGGAAATATAAATTAGAATCAAAGATGGATGGTCAGAGGGTAAAACTGCATTTTAGAATCGAGGCTGTGGATGTTACACGAGAGGAAAGTACAACTTGAAGTAATTGAATGTTGGGTTTACACCCTACAAGCCATCCATAACGTTACCCTCCACATATATCATTCTGAATTATTCATTCAATTAAAAACAATTGGTTATTGGGTGATCAATTGGGCATTCCTCTCACACGAGACCTTTCGCATTTGGAAGAATATTGAAAATAAATAACAATAAAATCATATTAGTGGTTGTAATGGATAGACAAAAATCTATTGATCAACATTCAAGCGACTTCAAAATAAACAAATAAAGAAATTCATATTCATTGATTAACTTATTTTCTTATTGGACTTCTAGCTTCGTCACAAAAATATTTAATCATTACAGATTAATGAGAAATACAAAGACATTATTGTAATATCACATTTGGTGCGGCCTTAAAAGAGACTTAGTTAACCAGAGCTAACTACTAGGTTATCTGGACACGCACGGAGAACGAATAAAACTATGTCGTCTTTAACACATGATGATTACGAACTTTTGCATTTATTAATTTGGGCCATAACGCCGGTACTGGAACCTAGGAGGCCATTCAGCAATTGAAAGAGAAAACACAGCAGTGACACTCTGTTAAAATTTTGCATTAAAAATAAAACCGTAAATACCTGGCAACATTTATTCCAGGATTTTTACCGTTTAAATATAAGAGTGATGTCACGGTCACCAACCCGTAAAAGATAATAGTAAAGAATGGTAAAATTACGATTGCCTGTATTTTACTGAAATACGGCTGAGAACAGTATATTTTTACGGAGAATTTCCTATTAAAATTACGTCTTTTTTTTTCCCCTTTTTTTTAACAGTGCAGTACGAAGTAACTGTTAAAGGGTTGGGCAGCAAAGTGGAAGAAATGTACAAGGCATGAAGTATAGTAGGCTAAACGAATAAAAAGGTAGAGCAGTAAGAGACCAAATAGAAGGTTGCAAAGCTTCGTAGGTAATGTCTAAAGAGCACCGCTTGAGGTGCAATGACGAGAGAAATGCGTCGTTTACCTTTAAAAGGAATAGGTCAACAAAAGGGCAATGTTGATCAATGTTTACATTGATGTAACTCGGAAAGGTACAACAGCCTATTGCTGATTTTTGCGTTTTTTCAGCATCTTTTATCCTTTCTATGATTAGTAATTCAGATGGTGGCATCTCCCATTAATGCTACGACCCTAATTCAGATGAGAAATATATTCATACCATGATTTTTAATTTAAGAGAGATATATATTCAAGCTACGCTAACTACTTCAGACGAGAAGTCTATGCATGTTATGATCACTAACTTAAACAAGAAATATATTCATGCTATGATTTGTAATTTATAAGAGATGTGTATTCATGCTATGACTACTAATTCCAACGAGATATACTTATGCTAAGATCGTTCATTCAGATAAAAAATCTATTAATGTTATGACTGCCAACTCAGACGCGACCTCTCTTATTGACAACTAATTCAGACGAGATATCTACAATACTATTCTTGTTACAGTCATTAATGCTGACGAGAAATCTATTTCTGTGCCCCAACAAATTCAGATGAGACACCTACTATTCATCACACGAAACCTAATTTAGACATCTGCTCATGCTCTAACCACGAATAGAGATGAGACATCTACTATCCATAATACAAAACATAGTTTAGACATCTATTCATGCTCTATCCACGAATAGATATGAGACATCTACTATTCATAAGACGAAACATATTTGAGACAATTCATGCTCTAATCATGAATAGAGACGAGCCATCTACTATTCATAATATAAAACCTAATTGAGACAATTCAAACCCTAACAACAAATAGGGATGATACATTTACTATTCTTAATACGAAACCTAATTTAGACAATTCCTGCTCTAACAACGAATTGAGATTAGACATCTGATATTCATAATACGAAACCTAATTGAGATGAGACGTAACTTGTAAAAAAAATATAGGAAATTTACCTCAATCTTTACTATACATCTCTCGATGGTACAACCGTGATTTTTCATATACACACTTCCGCAATGCTCAAAACGAGATTTACCCTACTCATGCATCAAACGCTAATTGAGACAGCAAAGCCTAGATATTTCATGAACGCTATTACAGACATCTATTCATAGTGCAACTATTAATCCAGAAAAGGGTTCTCCTATTCTTAAACCGCTAATTCAGAGAAGACATAATCATGTAGCAACCGATAATTCAGATGCACTACTATCATTATTATTGGCCAAGCCTCAGTCATAACGGGAAAAGCAGAATGCTACAAGCCCTAGAATTCTAATAGGGAGAGCAGCTGAGTGCATAAAATAATAGAAAAAATATAGATGTGGAATAGTAAACAAATTAATATATATAATAAGCTTGCCGGACCAAGGTTCGACACCCGGCCGGTCACAAGCTCTTGTCTTTGTGTGATTTCGCCTGGGGCTCTGATCCCGAGGTCGTTAAGAGAATCCAGACATTAATGTATCAAAAATATATGGCTTATTTGAATATGAAAAACACGTCTAATTGTGCACAATTTATCATATGTATATATATATATATATATATATATATATATATATATATATATATATATATATATATATATATATATATATATGTATGTATATACATTATATATGCATATATATATATATATATATATACATACATATATAAATGATATATTAAAAAAGTAGCAAAGTAACAATATTAAAATGATGAGTTTTATATAAACCATGAAACGAGACTCAATTTAACAGGTTTAACAGAAAAGCATTTGCAACAAGTTTCATTTAATGAAGTTCCATCGATTCAACTACCAGATTCAGAATATCATTCTATTATTATTATTATTATTATTATTATTATTATTATTATTATTATTATTATTATTATTATTATTATTATTATAATTATTATTATTATTATTATTTCTATTTTTATTTTTACTATTACTATTATTATCATTATTAATATTATTATTATTATTATTATTATTATTATCATTATTATTATTATTATCATTATTATTATTATTATTAATATCATCATTATTATTATTAGCTAAGCAACAACCGTGGCTAGAAAATCAGAATGTAACCCAGTGAGGAAAGGACATAAGGAAATTGTGTATAAACTACTATTTATATAAGAATAAATGGATACAAAAATAAAACATATTAAGATCAGTAGCAACATCAAAATAAACCACATGTATAAAAACTACATAAACAATACTGATGTCAACCTGTTGAACAGAAAAGTATATGCATCAAGTTTGATCTTCTGCGGTTCCACTGACTGAACCGATAGATTAGGTAGACAATTTCACAATCTGGTCACAGATGGAATAAAACTTCAGGTATACTATGTAGCGTTCAGCCTTATGATAGAGAAGGCATAAATGATAGAATTAACTGCAACATGGTCTTCCACTGTCTTGGGTAAACTTCTATCTTGTTTCTCTTCCTCTTGTTATTTTGAAGGTTTTATCCACTTGTTATTTTCAAGTTTTTATAGTTTATACATGAAAGATTTATTTTAAAGTTATTATTAATTCTAAACTTCCCTTCTAGCTTTTCTTTATTTCCTTTCCTCACTGGGCTATTTTTCATGTTGAAGCCCTTGGGCTTATAGCATCCTGCTTTGCCAACTAGTATTGTGGTTTAGCAAGTGATAGTAATAGTATACTAATAATACTAATACTAATACTAATAGAATAAAATAATAATAAAACAACAACAACAACAACAATAATAATAATAATAATAATAATAATAATAATACATAGTACTATATACAGGATGGTACAGTCTGGGATTATCTGAATGCCTCAGATGGATTGAATTAAACATACAAGAATAACTAACAAAGACTGTGCCAGTTTATCAATAGCCATATCAGGATTAAGAAATTTAACAGACCGAAAGTTTCTATCCAACAAATTAAAATTTGAGTCGACATCTGACACACCTACTATTCCTGCCATGGTCACTGATTCGAGCATTGCATCTGATAATACAGCAACGCCAAAATCAGATGAGAAATATCTACGGTACATACTACAACCTGAACACTACATTGCATTCCAGAAGTTTTGTTCCAACTGTCCCCAAACTGAGAAATGATCTTTCTAATCAGCCAGTTATATCGTGGGTCGTCAGAAGTTCTCAATCTGTTAATCCAGACGAATTTTCTATTCATGCTACGGCAGTTAATAAAGACGACACATTTTCATATTATAACCGCTACATCAGGTGAGATCTCTGCTTCATGGTGTGGCCGCTAATTCAGATGAGACAACTTCTAATGCTATGGCAGCTAATTCAGACAAAGCATTAATTCGAGCTAAGACCACCAATCCAGATAAAACATCAATCTATTTATGCTGCAGCCTCTAAATAACACGAGATATCTATTCATGTTGAGAACGCTAAATCAAATAAGACATCTGTTCCTGTTACAACCGTTAATTCAGAAGAGACATCTATTCATGATACGACCAGTAATACAGAAAATACACCTACTCTCAATGCTGCCAAATCTAATCTAATTGTTATTCGATGCTTTAATTTCCTTCTCCATTCCATCGAACAATTCTCCTTGAGTATAATTAAGATATTTTGTAACCTATCTTGCATTCTAACCCTAATTATTGACACCTATAATAGATACACCAAAAATAACTCCGACTTTAAGAAGGAAGAGTAACAATGTCCCAAGCTAACCACTACAGTTACCTGGGAAGTCAGGACTACAAAAATCCTATTCCCTCCGCTAATTTGAAGAGGGGACTCCTTGATCTACTCCGACCACAAGGTTTCCCGGAGAGACATGGTATGATTAGTTTCAGAGAGGAAGGACAACAGTGACTTCCAGCCATATCCAGAAATATCTATTACTTCAAGTTAAAAAAATGCTAAGATATTTACACTGATAAAACTGTGTGAATATATTGTTTCAATAGATCTTTTCTTGAGCGATATGGCTCAAATTAACGAAATAGCAAAGATTGGAGAGCAATAAATATACCGATGAAACACAATATCTTTTGTTTCTTCTAATGACAAAAGGTAATTGTTTTCCAGACGGGGATGGAGAAGGTAAAAGTGGTATTATTACAGGTTTAGGTCTGAAAGAAGACGTAGAGAGAGAGAGAGGAGAGAGAGAGAGAGAGAGAGAGAGAGAGAGAGAGAGAGAGAGAGAGAGAATGCTTATATTACAGCAGAAAAGATTCATATTTCATATTCTCACAGATAAATTTATTACTAAACTTTCTACAATCCCAGTCCATATTTCATATACCTTACATATACACTTAGGTGCACATAGTTTTTAACATACACACTGTAGGTACACATACTTTTTAACATACACACTGTAGGTACACATACTTTTTAACATAAAAACTGTAGGTACACACTTTTTAACATACACACTGTAAGTACACATGCTTTTTAACATACACACTGTAAGAACACATTCCTTTTAACATACTCACTGTAGGTACACATACGATTTAACATACACAATGTAGGTACACATACGTTTCCTTAAGTGAAGTAAGTAAACCATAATAAAATATAAATAGATTTAAATAATGTCCTAAATAGGCAGTCAATGAACATTATAAATAGGTAACGTCTCTTCAAAGTCTCTTTCCTTCACATCCATGTCATGCTTTGGAGCATAAACATCCATCAGTGCGTCTGCCAAAGTTGTAAAAATACATTAGAATTTACTCGTTCACTACAAATGGCGCTAAACGAGCGCGGAATTAAGATAAAAAAAAATTACTAGGTGTCACTGCTCGTAACAGAAGCCTTCACAGTACGAGCGCTATGTATACAAACAGCCGCGCTAAAGACGGTACATTTCAGAAGATAAAGTAATGCGTTTTCTGGTGTATAAGAACCAAGGTAGAGTTTTGAATATCAGTTCCTGGTGGCGAATATAGAGTAACGATATTCTCTCTCTCTCTCTCTCTCTCTCTCTCTCTCTCTCTCTCTCTCTCTCTCTCTCTCTCTCTCTCTCTCTCTCTAAGGCAAATATATAGCGAAGGGGGAGTCCACAATCCTCTGTCTATGAATTCTGCTACATACACAGAGGGACACAGGCTACTAGAAATCAGTAACAATGAATTCCTCCATTAATTGGTAGATAAACCAACTAGAAGAAACATACTTGATATTGTGCTAACCACGGAAGAAAATTTAGTATCCAGTGTCTAAGTAGGCGGAAATATTGAAAAAAATTATCATAGAATAGTTAGGTTCCTAGTAAATATTCCTCATGTATAAGAAAAGAAAAGTAAATAAAACTAGACTACAGACAAAGTAACTAGATACAGCTGAAGGAATCCACCAAAAATTTAGAATACGATGAAACAGAGAACAAATACACAATGGGAATCATTTGTATAAAAAAAAAGAAAAAAAAATACGACGATAAAAGGGCTAAATGTATATCGCATGAAAAAAACAAAAAAACAAATGCAGCTCCACCACCCAATGCAATAAGAGGCAGAGACAGGAAACAGCTCTCCCTTTGTGGAATTTCCGAAAAGTTAAACAGAAATACAGATAAACGAGTTAGAAATGCCAAGATCAATGATGAGAAAAGAGTGGCTTCAGCCAGTAAAGAAAGTTCCAAAAGAATGATTTGCATATATAAATAGTAGAAAACCTTTAAAAACAACTTTAGCCCATTAAGAGACTTAGAGGGTAATATTATAACAAATTATTTAAAAAAAAAAAAAAAAAAAAAAAAAAACACAGCCAACGGAAGAAAAGCGCCACAAGGATGGAAATTAGGCAATATTCCTCCAATCTACAACAGGGAAGCAAAAGAAGAACCTGGCAACTAACGACCTGTGTTTCTATCTTCAGCGCCTTACAATTTTTTTTAATCAATCATAGTAGATTTTGTAGTAAAATATGAGAAGGAAAATATCTTCTGATAGACAGCCAACATGGTTTTGGACAAAAGAAATCCTGTGTGACAAATCTGTTGAGCATATATGACAAAACGCAGGGCAATAGACATCCTATACCTATACTTTCAGAAGGCTTTTGACAAAGTCCCTCATAAAAAACTTATGGTTAAAATTAGAGCACTAGGCATCATTGATGAGTCACCTGAATGGATCACAGATTGTCTGACCGAGAAAAGCCTCAGAACGGGAAACTGGTACAAGCGGAGTTCTTCAAGGATCCGTCCTAGGCCCATTAATATTTCTGATTTACATTAACTAGTAGAATAGAGACATTTACCGACTATATAAACTTAAAACTGCGAACGCGAAATATGCAGATATGAGAGGGAATCTAATTGAGTTGGGAGAATTATCCAGAAAATGGCAAATGCCTTTCAACTGTGGCAAATGCAAAGTTATGCACAATGGCTATAGTAACCCACAAACAAATTACTCGTTGCTAGGTACGGATATGAAGTGTTGACCAGGAGGAAGAGCTCGTAATTATTATATGCAAAGATTTGAAGTTCACCAAACAGAGCATAACAGTGGAAAAGAAAGCACAGAAACTAATAGGTTACATGAAGAGACACTTTAAATACAGAAACAAAGGCATTGTACCGCAGCTGTTTACATCACTAGTGCGATCACATCTAGAATACGGAATCTAATTCTTGGCTCCAAGTATTCAGAAGGATATAGATAGATTAGAAGCAGTACAAGTTAGGGCCACCAACCAGTCTCAGCACTAAAAGAAATTGGATATAGACGGAGAATGGAACGTTTGAACTTATTTGGTCAACAAATTCGACGATTCAAAGATTTTAAAGGAATAATAAATGTAGACAAAAACAACCTCGTCACGCTTAGCAAAAATCAGTCCACAGGTAACGGATACAAACTGGAATTGAAAAGATACACCACCACTCAATATAGTCATTTCTTTACCTACAAAATAGCAAAATCATGGAATAGCTTTCCAGCAGATGTAGTAAACAGTAACACAATAAAAAAAAATTCAAGAATAAGTTAGACAAGATCGTGAACCGTCTTTAAACCTTTAAACCAATTCGCTCTATCCAAGACCAAATGGGCTTCTGCGGATGGACCAAAAAGTCTGAGAGACATCCAAAATCCTTGTAACACACACACACACACTCATTCACTCTCTCTCTCTCTCTCTCTCTCTCTCTCTCTCTCTCTCTCTCGTAATCAAAGATGTAGTAAAATGGATATTCTCATAATCCCTCCCTTTCAAAATCCAATACATAACTGGAGAGGTATTCTGCAGCTCTCTCACCTCTATTTCAAGGAAAGACATAGTAGAATAAAAATTCATCCCATGCTCTCTCTCTCTCTCTCTCTCTCTCTCTCTCTCTCTCGAAAGCAAATATATAGCAAAAGAGATTTTCCTACCGTGTCCGTTAAAGTAATACGGCAGCAGGGATATCCACCATCTCTCTCTCTCTCTCTCTCTCTCTCTCTCTCTCTCTCTCTCCCAAACAAAGGTATAGCTGTAAAGATATTCTTCATCTCTTTTTCCAAAGTAACGCAATGGCATCCGAGATATATTTCCCCTTTCTCTCTTCGATGTCATTTTCTACCAGTATCAGGAGTCTGTCTGTCTGTCTCTCTCTCTCTCTCTCTCTCTCTCTCTCTCTCTCTCTCTCTCTCTCTCTCTCTCTCTCTCTCTCTCTCTTCGTGTGATGCAAAAACATCAACACCTCAAAAGTGAATTACAGTTCTTCTCGAGAAAGAAAAGCCTCGCGAGTGTCATCTCTTCGACAGCTAATCAATCAACGTCCAAAGAATTACAGCATCCAACAGAACAGAACAACCGCTCGTAAGGGGACTTGGTAACAACCAGGGGTGCAATAAAAGATCCCTTTTGCTTATTACTATGTCATTATTATTATTCAAAACGATACAATTCTGTTGAACATTAAAAAAGTACTATTCTTAGCACTATTTATTATCAGCATCATCATCATTAATAATTATATAAACAACATTCATTCCTACGAAAGTCTGATCATGAACCTGTCAAGCTGAAAATACGAACAAAATAAAAATAAATAAACAATATACAAATGGAACTAATACAATATCTAAAAACACGAATAATTAAAACATTTATGATCAGAAAACTTTACGAAGCTCTGACAGAAAAAGGGCAAGGCAAACATTTTCACAAGTTACCTAGGGACTATAATTTGAAGTGTTGATAATTGCGATTTATTGTATTATTCATATGGACGGTCTGAGTTAAAATCTGCATACATAAGATTCTTATATAAGAATCACTTCTGGAGTCCAAAGGAGGAAAGTTTCTCTTTAAACAAGGCGGAGGAAAGGAAAGTTAAAACGTCCAATCACAGAGCAATTTCAGCTGATGACATTCCTGAATAAAAAATTCAAATGATAATAAAAATACTACGTTCAGCTCTTCTAGGAGAAGGACACTCCAAAATCAAACCATTGTTTTCTAGTCTTGGGTAGTGCAATAACCTTTGTACCATGGTCTTCCACTGTCTTGGGTTAGAGTTCTTTTGCTTGAGGGTACACTCGGGTACACTATTTTATCTTATTTCTCTTCCTCTTGTTTTGTTAAAGTTTCTACAGTTTATATAGGAGATATTTATTTTATTGTTGTTATTCTTCTTGAAATATTTTATTTTTCCTCTTTTCCTTTCCTCACTGGGCTATTTTCCCTGTTGCAGCCCTTGACCTTACAGCTTCCTGCTTTTCCAACTAAGGTTGTAGCCTAGCAAGTAGTAGTAGTAATAATAATAATAATAATAATAATAATAATAATAATAATAATAATAATAATAATAATAATAAGCACGTTTAGGGGAACTTCAGGTTATGAAAAGAAGGTTTAGAGAAACAAGGTATGAACATTATGTTTAGATTAATACGTATGAGCGAAAATGCTTCTCATCAATTAGATGTGGAAGGTACAAAGTCTTGTGGAAAATCTTTTCACAGGAAAATATAGTTTCTTTTATTGTAGCACAATTTACCAACACACTGTGTAATAATCGTTAAATTTAAAGATGACATTATGTTATATGTAAATTTTATATGATGTTCCAGATCTCTAAATCTATATCGTAGAAAAAAGTCGAGCAGCGAATGTGCAGAGCTTTTGTGCTGGGTAGAATTTCTAGTTTTCAGAAAGCTGTAACTCGGTTGAAATTGCCCAGAGATCAAGTGTGAAGTGGAAAGATGCTTTTCCACGAAATAATATTGAAAAAACGGCTGAAATTATAACACCGAAAGAAGAGTACTTATGGTGGGTCCACATTCCTTTGGTGCTAAACTGCAGTAAAATAACGATTTATTGCTATTCCATTTTTAAAATGGCGATTAGATGCCTAAAATACTGTATTTTTTTTATTTAAAACAAAAAATTTAAATTATCCAAAAATACTAAATACGATGAGACGAAAATAAATTTCTCGAGATTTTCTTAAAAGAGCGAAAAATAAATAAAATAGACAATTCATCAATAAAACAAACAGCCTTCGAGAGGCTTTTACTTCTGTATAAAGATGAACTTTCAGGAGAGCGGAAATAAACCTTAAAGTAGCGTCATTATAAGGACTATATAATGATACTGGGATTGGCGCAAAGCAATAGTTTTCTCAAATAAGACAGAACTTTAATTCAACGTTTTGGAATGAAGGAATAACAATTATTCATAATGGTAAATATAAACTTATATCTGATATATATAAAAAAAATACATAAAACTACTTCTGAGTAGATCTTTAGTTATCACAAAATTATTCACAGTTTAGGCTGGATTATACAAAATGACCCCCCCCCCCACCAGGCACCTTCCCCTACACCCGGTTCTTACTCGTTAAATCTCTCAGCAGAGTGCTTGAAGTACTCAAATCGTAATCGATTCTTTAAACCTTTCAATGTTTTTTTTTTTTAGTTGCCATTTTTTTACGATTTAAAAGGCACTTTTTTCAACCAGAACTCCAGCCACTGGCTCCCCAGCATGGTGTTCAATTTGCATCTGAATCGAACGCCAGAGATTTATGATTCTCCAATTTCTTTCCCCTCTAAATGGGTTTTCGATTTCATATTCATTCCTCTATGGAAACGGCGGTGGAGACTACCGCCAAAATTGTTGCGTAAATTGTACAGTTAGTGGAGGGTGCACAATTAACTGCATTACCATAAAAAAATTAAAGTGCCTATTATCATAATTTGATTTCCACGCGACTTGCTAAGCGCAGCGCATTTGGCAACACTTATTACTAGATTGTTAAACGTCAAGGATGAAGGAGCATGTATTTTGAAGGGTTTATAAATCTTGTCAATTTGCATTCAGGAGATGATGAAGATAGTCGTTAACAAAAGCATACTATAGATCTAAGTTTTTTTTTACATAAGGTAGGCCATTCAATGTGTTGGTGCAACTGGAGAAACCCATGATGTTGCACCTTCCCCCCCCCCCCAAAAAAAAAGTAAATGTTAAGAGTTTGGCAGCACGAAGGAATAAAAAAAAAAATCTGGAACGGAGGTAAAGTACTAGAGTAAAAAGTGAGTACAGCCAGGGGCTGAAGGGATACTAAAAAAAAACACCTATAGCGGAAAATACCATAAAATTCTTCTGTATTTTATATCTGCAGTGAAAGGTTGAGGTAATACATAAGACATCTACCAACCTATATCAAGGAATTTGGATACAAAAAAGTAATATGACTTGGAGAATCCTTTTTGTGAACTGTAATATATAAGAAATGACCTGAAAGGATTCTATGAGGTTTATTCATGAACCATGATTTATAGGTAAATTGAACGTTCATAAATAGTTAAGAAAAAAAATATCTAATTTACTTTCACCAATAATAATTCATTATCCTTCCTGTAATAAAGACCGTATTGCTAATTTACTCAAACTATAGTTATGATAAAATGGAGCAATTTCTCATTTGATTAACTTGGCAATAATATTGTCTGGAAAATATTCAATATAATATTACAAAAATATTAAAATTACTTCATTCTTATATACAGAACAACAAAAAATATTATCTTTCCATTCTACTGTAGTTCCAAGATTTACATGGAACTTTTAATAAAACGAAGGTTACTACCGAATCAAATATCAATTAGTTGTTTAATAAGCGAATTCCAAGTTAGGAAATTTGACAGAATTGCTGTTTACAAAAAAAAAAAAAAAAAAAAAAAAAAAAAACTCATAACGCAAGAAGTAAAAAATATAAAAAATGCAATTTTCCATTGGAAAACCTTTATAGGTTTTCTCCAGAATCTGACATATTATTTGCAGCAGGTAAAACTTGGCTGGACATTTAATGGGAAGCCACAACATCAAGTAATTGATGTCAAGTGATCTGGTCGTGAAATATATTTAATCCATA
The DNA here is from genome assembly GCF_036898095.1 of Palaemon carinicauda. Lineage (NCBI taxonomy): Eukaryota > Metazoa > Arthropoda > Malacostraca > Decapoda > Palaemonidae > Palaemon > Palaemon carinicauda. The sequence continues at coordinate 721,789 of NC_090729.1, forward strand.
GAAATATGGATTGAACTTATGAATTTTGGTCATGGGGTCAGGTGTTGGCGCCGGGGACGCCACTCAGCACCCAGGCGTCACTGAGGGAAATCCCAAAGTTTCACCATGAAGTACAAGTTTAAAGAGGAAGGGCATCAAGATGAAAGAAAGGAATAAGGTAAGGATATGAAGCAGAACGCTTAAAAAGGAGGTGCAGTTATTGGCCAATGGGGTGCTGCAAGAAATCTTAAAGGAAAGCCTACGGTGCTAAATGCGAGGTGCACTGGCCGCGATTGGCATCTGACTAGCCATATGACTCACTAATTGGATACTAGATATATTACATATAATCCAAACAGGAACACCAAACTCATATCCTTTAGAGGTCCAATTATGCACCCAGTTATGGTCTCAAGGGACATACAAAATTTGGTAATTACTTATGGGCAACACCTAATATTTTTTGTAATCCTGGATCACCCAAAATATAATACTTAGAATCATCTTAATAGATGGGTTACATTTTCCTCAGTTACAACAAGTATAGTAACTCGAGTTGAAAAATCTCTTGTCACTTCGCGGGACATGAGAATAACACCATGTAGGTTTCCAGCTTGTGGCCTAGGCACTAAGGATGTTCAGTGCACCCTGTCTCAAGAAGATGCAATTGATAACAATTATGTTCTTCTCCAACAGGCTACATTTTTATCAGCAAGTATAAAACATGAATTTTTCCTAATTCTTCAATTTTTTCTTTTTTTTTTACACATCCAAACTTATTTGTAAAGTAGTAGTGATAAAAATTAAAATAGTGGTAACGATAACTGAAGATTTCCCAATTAAGATATTATTGTATAAATATTCTGTTTTCTTTATCTGAGGGATTAATACTGATGCAATCAAGCTATACTAAGAAGCACAGCAAACATGATTAAAATGTATGAAAATTGATTATTCACGTCTATCCGCATACATAAGGTTTTTTTTAGTTTAAATGGTTGACTGCGTATTAAAGAGTGATTTGTTTCTCATACTGGTGAATATTCCATTTGATTTAGAATCTAAGGCTTATATTCAATGAGGAACCATGAAATTTTCAATATTCTTATTTAAGCTTTGGATTAAAGTAATGATATTTTTGATGCATCTCAATTGATAATTTTCAGTTGTTGACAACTTTCAGATTGTGGAAGATATAAGTTTTAAATTCTTAAAGTATGTCAGGCAGTGAAAATTCTTTGATTTCAGTTGGGCCAAGCTAATAAGTTTAACCACAGACGTAGAAAGAAAAAAAAATATCCTGTGTTAAAGTTCCTAACTCCCTCTAAACTTCCATTGCATAATTTGCAAACAAACACTGTGTAGTAGAGTCCTTAAATTTGAAGATGTCATTAACTTATCAAGTTTAAATCTTATCTGATGTTCCAGGTCTTTATATCCAAATTAGATCACTGTATGGCAATATGTTTTACCATACCAAAAAATGAGATGGTTCATTTAAAGCTATACTTTCAAACCATGAAATTGAAATATTTCTTCCTGAAAAATGAAAGTTTTAAAGAAATATTTTCAAGCCCGACTGGTTGTTTGAATGTTTTTTATCTCATATTAACAGATTTTCTGTACTTTAAACATGGGAAAATTGATATCAGACACTGTTTTACCACAACGAAAAAAAAAAATGGTGGCTCAGCTAAAGCTAAATTATCTGGCCTTGAAATTGAAATATTTCTTCCTGAAAAATGAAAGTTTTAAAGAAATATTTTCCAGCATGACTGGGTAGTTTGTTTAATTTTTTTTTTTATCTGATATTAACAGATCCTCTGTATACTTTGAACATAAAACTGGAAGGCAGAGGAAATTTGCTATCAGGCACGTTTACTGTTGTGAAATATTTTGAAAATAATCTCGACATTTTCATACAACAGTTAAGCGAGTGAAGCTTTATATCTTTTCCATTTGCAACGAATTTCTAAATGAAAGAATGAAATGGACTATCAAGATCATATGGCAGAAATTCAAATGTTTCAGAATGCTTTCAGTGTATCACCAGGAGTTCAAGGTATTTTTCAGACTGAAATAATTAACTTTCAACTCAACAATACACAGATAATCTCATTTAAAGAGAATAGCCTTTTGGAATTTCATTCCTGTTTCGGTTCGGAATATTTAGACAAATATTCGCGTACGTTTTTAGTTTTCAGTAATTCGTATATCTACGAAAAAATATTTTCGAAACTTAGATTAAGGATTACTTATGAATATCCTCACCAAATTCAAGGATTAATGTTAGAAATAGTGAAATAGATATTGTTAAGCTTAACAAATAATTGCAACAAAAACTTTTTTTTATTAAAGTCGAAGCTAGAGGGGATTATCATAAACTTGACTTTCTGTACAAAGTAGAAAAATAAATTATAATTGAATATATTTTATCGATAGCACAAACAATGATATAGCAATAACCAACCCAATTATCTGTAGCTAAATCATATGGAATGAAAAAAAACATGTACTTCTGTGATAATAAGGAAAACCTAAGGGAAATGATGATCTCCAATAAAAACACACACATCCTTAAAATAGATGTATTGTTAGATTTTACAAACATGAAAGGAGGAAGGAGTCTCGAAAAGGACACATTCAATACAGCGAAATTAAGAATGCAAACCAGAGTTACATTATCCTTATCTGTCTTCATTAATAACCTCTATGGGTTCGTCCCTAACTATTATTTTTTGTGACTGGATCTACATTGAACATTACCTTAGTTATGTTCATATTCATTTTCAGTTCTACATTTCTGCTTTCTCTAGTCAAATCTTCTATCATCTTTGCAGTTTTTCCTGTGATTCACTAACTAGAACTATGTCCTCTACAAATCTTAAGTTGTTTAATGTCATACCCATTAATGTTAATTCCTACATTTTCCCAATCTGAATTTAAATAAAAGAAACCTCTTGGCACTCTATGAATAAAATTGACACACACACACACACACACACACATATATATATATATATATATATATATATATGTATATATATACATATATATATATATATATATATATATATATATATATATATATATATATATACACATATATATATATATATATATATATATATATATATATATATATATATATATATATATACTGTAAATGGAATAAATATAAGAAAAGACTACCCGACATTACATACTCCGTTCCAAACCACCGAGTTGGTATTGTGTCCATTATACCGAACAGTTGCACCCTTTCCCTTTCAACGATTCATTTCATTTTCTTTAATAAACAATGAATTATTGACTCCCTTTTTCATTGTAATTACGTGATCATTCCATTTTATTTTTATATCTTAGCATTAAATATAATTATAAAACAACATTTATAAATTTTGGTTATTACTTTATATACCTTATCGAAAACGTGCAGATATTTGCATTAACAAAGTTGTGTACGACTCTACGGCCAAAGTACGTATAATTTCACTTACCATTGCTTATGTGTCATAAGTATTATTTTCTAACCTTCATCAGTTTAGGGTAAAAAGGTACTCTCAAATCTTGTGGGCTATAAGCTTAAACCAAACGCTACAAAATCTATTATCAATTAGATTTTGTATTTTTTCTTATGGCACCACAGGTTCTTTATTATTGGTAGAATTATTTGTTAAGGAGTATAAACATTTTGGTACATTAGCATTCATAAATGTTTACCAACGTGTAGTTCATAATTATATATTAGATAATCTTCAAGTAACTCTTAAATTGAGCCCTATTGGACAGTTACAGGTACCAGGTCTTAATGTGATGTGAAATTTGGTAAATGTAATTATGAAATTTTTGGTCACTCAGACCTTGAGTCTACTCAATAATTTACATATTCATAATTCAACGATATTTATTAAACTAAAATTTGTTCTTTATAAAGTATAAAAATTATTTTTACTTTAAATTTCCATAATTTCTTAACTGTGATATTTTTCTTTGATATCTTTCGTCAAACATATTTCAATAAAGAAAAACTGAAACAATAGATAAAAATAACACAAATGAATGAAATATAAGTATACATAAATATAATTATGATATATTAGAATGACATATATATTACACACACACACGCACACACACACACACACATATATATATATATATATATATATATATATATATATATACACACATATATATACATATATATATATATATATATATATATATATATATATATACACATACATATATATATATATATATATATATATATATATATATATATATATATACATACATATATACACATATATATATATAAATATATATATATATATATATATATATATATATATATATATATATATATATATATTACATATATATAATCATATACACACCTATCGATATGTATATATATATAGTATACACACGGACAAAGAAGCAAATACACATACATATATATACTGTGTATAAAAATATATATATATATATATATATATATATATATATATATATATATATATATATATATATATATACCATGTAAACGGATAATGAGACATCGGAACATGGTTTTTATTTTTTTACTTTATCATAAAAATGTTCGTGAGTACAATTTACACAGCCCGATACTCTTTAGACGAGTGCCCACTTGTTCTTATGATTGCTCGAAAGGTACTGCTTAACGCTTAGAACAAGTAAATGCAATGTTGCTCTGTGAATATGGTTTATTGTTAGATTTTGTGGAAATCTCCACTGTGATGGAATTATACTGTCACCAATAGGTTTACAACACGTCACCTTATCAGACTTAAGACACGTGACCAATAACAGAGTTCAGTGATCGCGCACCACAATTTATGATGGTCGTAGTACACTTAAAAAGGTCACTAATCTCACTGTATAAAACACATACTTCTACATACTTTGCATACAAGAATTAGGACATGTATATATATATATATATATATATATATATATATACATATATATATCAATATATATATATGAATATATATATATATGAATATATATATATATATATATATATATATATATATATATATATATATATATATATATAAATATATATATATATATATATATATATAATTCATATTTTATATATATATATAATATATATATATATATATATATATATATATATATATATATATATATATATATATATATATATATATATATATATATATATATATATTCCTGAATGTTTCCTCTTCTTTCGGGCACTCTTCCAGCAGCATTAAATTTTCACTAATTAGGAATTAAATCCCCTTTTGAAAATGCTTCGCAAACAATTTCATTACAATACTAACCCTTACCACCCATAACGGTAACAGGCAAACAAATAATAATTAGAGGCAATTAGAGAGGATTTCCTCTAGGGTCTCTTCCAGGAGCTCCGTAATCACGAACGAATAACAAATAAAAAGATATATTTTTCACATGGCGGCCTTTCCGTAAGAACCTTAACGAGACTCTGACTTGGCTACTTGGGTCATTTTGAGAATGAGCTCAGTTGGTTTTTAACGTGGGTGCTCTTTAATGAATAATCTGAGCTGGTCTAATGGCTGCTCCTTTCGTAAACAACCCGAGCTGGTTTACAACGTGACCGCCCTTTAGTGAACGACCTGAGCTGGTCTATAACGTTGGTGCTTCTTTCATGATTGAACTGTTGTGGTCTGTAAAATGAACGCCTACTTCGTAAATGAATTACGCTGATCTATAACCAGGATGCTCTTTTAGTGTATGACCGAAGATGGTCTATTTACTCTATAACGTGGCTCCTTTCGAGAAGGAACTGAGCTGGTCTATATCCCTGTTGCTCCTTTAGTAAATAAAATGGGCTTCTCTGTAACTTTGGTTGCTCCATTCTTGCATGACCTGTTCAGGGCTATTACGTAGGTGTTCCTTTTGTGAATTGGCTAAGTTAGTCTATAACGTGGAGCCTCCATTTCCGAATAAGCTAGCTGGTTTTTGACATGGTTGCTGCTTTCGTGGATGACTTGAGGTGATCTATAGCATGGCTGTTGTTTTCATGAATGGACTGAACTGACTTATAGCTAGGCTCCTCCCGTCATGAATTATCTAAGCTAGACTATAACGCGGCTGATCGTTTCGTGGATGACCTGAGCTGGTCTGTATCGGGGCTTATTTTTTGAGTGAAAGAACTGAGATGGTTAACTATAATACGAACGTCATTGCATCATTTCGTGAATGATCCGAGCTGGTCTATAAAGTGGCTGTTACTTTCGAGAATGAGTCGAGATGGTCTGTAACGTGACGGACCCTTATGTGAATAAACTTTACTGATCTATAACGTTGCTGCTCTTTTTGTGAATACACTGAAATGGTTAATAAGTGGGCTGATACTTTCACGAACAAGCTGTGCTGGTCTATACCATGGCTGCCCTTTTTGCGAGTAAACTGAACTGTTATTATGTAGCTGTTGTTACTATACTTAAAGTAGACAAGCTACAACCCTATGGAAAAGCAGTATGCTACAACCCCATGGGCTCCAACAGGGAAAGTAACAGTGAAGAAGCGAAATAACAGATTTGCTAAGGTGGACTATACCGTGGCCGCTCCTTTCATGAATACACTAAACTCTTCTATATCATGGTTGCTCATTACCTCCACCAACGAATTTGGGAGGAGGTTATGTTTTCGCTCCTGTTGTTTTGTTTGTTTGGTTAGGAACAACTTCATGGCCCCAATTTTACTCAGAGTAGTGAAACTTTCAGGGATTAATTCTTATGTTGCGAAGTGGAAGTAATTCAATTTTGAAAGTTCAAGTCCAAGCTCAAGGTCGAGCTAAAGGTCACCCGAATTAACGTTGAACTTAACCCGAAATTCGCACATGGTTGTCACACAGACTTCAAATAAGCTTAAGGTCCAAATTGATTTTGGGAAAGGCAAGCTAGGTTCGCGAAATAAGCTGCCGTAGCGGAGTTCTGTACTCTCATTGTGCTTCTCTAGTTATATGGATGTTATGAACTGGTCTAAAACCTGGTTTCTCTTTATGTGAATAAGCGGAGATGATGAATAAAGAGCTGCTCCTTGCACAGCCACTTCTTTCTGGAATGAATGGAACCGTTCCTTGAAGTGAAACCTTTTCATGGATGACCTAAACCATTTCATGACATGACTACTTTGTAGAATGGTCTATCCACCAAATGACTTATTTCCATTCGGGAACGATCCTTCAATGACATGACTTCTTTTCTAAAAGCTCTAAGCCCCTCCATGACGTAACTCCTGAATTATTAAAGGTTGTGGAGGCCTATTAGAACAGTCCCTGTCTTACGATCAGCCGGATAGGGGCTCGAGTCCCGCTCATGCTTGATAGTTTCTTGTAGTTTCTGCAACCTCAAGACCCATGTCAGTTAAGGACTGTGTGTTTGGGAGAGCTTTTATGTCTACGTGCTGAGTTATCAGCAGCCATTGCCTGGACCTCCCTGGGTATAGATTAGGTGGAGAGGGGCCCAAGATGCTAATCGTATGTATACTGTATATGGACAGTCTCTATGATCTTGTCCTGCTAGCTAGGGCATTTTCATTACCTTTTACCTCTGCCATTTATGAGCTCCCTTTAAACCGTGACTTTTCGTGAATAACTTGATTCATTCCACAACATGGCTCTTAAGCGAATGAATGTTTATGACATGATTTCTTTCGTAAACGATCTAAGGGATATCTTGATATGATTTGTCAAGAACGATTTGTGTCATTCCATGACATAACTTTCGTAAAGATTTAAGTCCCGCCATTTCATGACTATGATGACTTCTTTCGTGTATGATCCGAGTGTATTATGTTCGGAGTTTTGTCAAGAAATGATTCTTTTCGCAAATGATGTGAGTCATTCAATGACAGGTTTCGTGAATGGCCAGAGTTGTTTAGTAACTTAGTTCAGTTCGCGAAGGACTCGGTCACTGACTTGTTTCAAGGTTTTAAATGTCACTCACGAATGGGAGAGGAAAGGAATAGTGACCATTACCTAGCTAGCAGGACAAACCCCCATGTGCCTAAGCCCGCTCTCCACATAAGCTAGGTCCATGGAGGGTCAGGCAATGGTTGTTGATGACTCTGCAGGTAGACCTATAGGCTCCCTCAAAAACCCTATCCTTAACTCTCTCTCTCTCTCTCTCTCTCTCTCTCTCTCTCTCTCTCTCTCTCTCTCTCTCTCTCTCTCTCTCTCTCTCTTTTGTCAGAATAAAACAAATAGACTCTATATGGGCATTTTCCAAGGGTGTCACAAATCCCTTTCATCCATCCTTAGCTCACAAAGATGAGCGAAACTCGAACCCCAGTCTGGCAAACAGCCAAACAGGGACGTTTCCAATAGGCCACCGTAACCTACTCTTTAATGAATGGCCTATAATCAATAATGATTATCGACTTAGTGGCGCGTCTGGGTGAATTCTCACCGTAAATATACCCACAGTAATTATGAAAATATTAACTATACCCGTTTCCTTAGGGTATAAAGTTACGAAAGCCGATCATACTTCCTTATTATGTTCTACTTTATGAGAACGGATGAAAAGGTATTTGATATGGAGAAGCAGAGTGAGGTATAGAGGCAGATAGTTTGGTTCGCAATTTCATTCATTAGTCAAGCAATTCAGCGCTGGCTGAATGGAATTATGATAGCATCATTCATCCTCACGTGGGGCTGCTATTCATCTTTTCCTAAAGCCCAAATCTTCTTTTACACTTTAGAGGTAAAAGAAGCCGAAGTTAACTTCTCTTTTTTTATTCAGAATTATATTATTTTAATTTCCTGATTAAATATCTTTCGATTTATATCCCAATTTTAATATTCTAATAACAAACTTCCTTACGAATATTTACAGTAATAAGAATATTCTAACTTCAGTTTATTTCAACCTATTAATTCCTTAATTCCTAACTCTTATATGGTTCCATTTCTCTAATATACAATAATAATTTGTGTATAATTCTCAATAAAACCCTGTAACATTTATAAATACGGTAAACAAAACTAATCTGGTCATCATGCTCTACATATCTCAGAAAAAATATGGATGTTCAATACTGTCGCGATTTAACTAATAAAGGATATAAAAAACTATATTTTTCCAATAGTTCAACAGTCCCTTATATTTACAGTAAAATTCGGATTATGACTTCAATATAGATTAGACTAAAAATAAATATTAAGGAGAGAAAATTTTTTTGCTATATTTGAGGAATGACGACTGCAAGCTCACATGTGAAATATTGATTATCAGCTTACATTACATAAAATTCGTTATCAATTTATTGAATAGTATTATCACTAATGACAAGAGATATCAACAGCAATACAGAGAGATACGACAAATACACAAAATTATTATCATTACTTGCTAAGCTACAGCTCTAGCTGGGTGCTATAAGACCAGGGGCCCCAACAGGAAAAATAGCCCAGTTTTGATACGAAACAAGGAAAAATAAAATATATTATGAACAGTAACATTAAAATAAATATTTCCTATATAAACTATACAAACTTTAACAAACCAAGAGGAAGAGAAATTAGATATCATAGTGTGCCCGAGTGTACCCTCAAGCAAGAGAACTCTAACCCAAGACAGTGGAAGACCATGGTACAGAGGCTATAGCACTACCCAAGACTAGAGAACAATGTTTGATTTTGGAGTGTCCTTCTCCCAGAAGAGCTGCTTACCATAGCTAAAGTCACTCTTCTACCCTTACCAAGAGGAAAGTAGCCACTGAACAATTACAGTGCAGTACTTAACATATATACGACAAATATACAAAAGCAACAACTACTTATAAGAACCACTAAGAATACCAGAGAGAGAGAGAGAGAGAGAGAGAGAGAGAGAGAGAGAGAGAGAGAGAGAGAGAGAGAGAGAGAGAGAGATTAGGGCCACTCCCATATAAAACCATTCAACTATAGGAAAAGAGGGCAATAAAATTGAACCGATTCGCTTGTAAAGCGAATAACTTTTAAACTTCATGAGAGGAATCTTTAACAAACGATTAACTTTCGTTCCGCCTTAAAGTTTAGTTGAATTATTTCAGCTTTTTAATCATATACTGTTTTTATGCCACTTTATATACAGTATATATCAGCATAAAGGTTTTAACTATAAAATATATATTTTCATCAAGTACCATATACTGTTTCAAAATCATATGAAATCTCTCTCTCTCTCTCTCTCTCTCTCTCTCTCTCTCTCTCTCTCTCTCTCTCTCTCTCTCTCTTTCTCTCTCATAATCAACGGTTTGGTATTATATTATCAAGAATACTCTATTCACGTTATATTATTTCTATTATTTTTTACCACGATAAATCTCTAAATAAAAGCTTTTACTTTATTTATCTCCTTCTCTCCCCTTGTATATATTTATACACATTTATACGTGTATATATATAAATACTACTGTTACAGAGTTATGGGTCCTTTCACTGGCCAAATACTACATTGGATCCTTCTCTCTGGTTATGGCTTACTTTCCCTTTGCCTACACCCACACAGAATAGCCTAGTCTATTCTTTACATATTCTCCTCTGTCCTCATACACCTGACAACAATGAAATTTCCAAACAATTCTTCGCTCAAGTGGTTACCTACTGCACTAAGTACTCTTGGTAAAGGTAGAATAGACTCTTTAGCTGTGGTAAGCAGCTCTTGTAGGAGAAAAATACTCCAAAATCAAACTATTGTTCTCTAGTCTTGAGTGGTGCCATAGCCTCTGTCCCATGGTGTTCCACTGTCTTGAGGTAGAGTTCTCTAGCTTGAGGGTACAATTTCAACCCAATTATTCTATCTTATTTCTCTTCCTCTTTTTTTTTTTTTTTTAAATGTTTTCATATTCTATATATGAAAGATTTTTTTTTATGTTGTAACTGTTCCTTAAATATTTTATTTTAATTGTTGATTACTTCTCTTGCGTTTTATTTATTTTCTTATTTCCTATCCGCACTGGGAATATTCATAGTGTTTTTACAACCAGGGTTATAGCTTAGCAAGTAATAATAATAATAATGCGTCTATGTAAATTTATATATATATATATATATATATATATATATATATATATATATATATATATATATATATATACACATATATATACACACACACACACACATATATATATATATATATATATATACAAATATATATACATACATATATATATTTATATATAAGAAGGGAGTTATAAAATAAAGGGTATATCGCATAAAAATGCATAGACCCAATATTCATAAGTGGATTTAATATAAGATGAAAATTTATTTGGAGGGGTTTAAAGTCTTGTCCTACATAAAGGATTACAGTCTATAACAAAGAAAAACTATCAATTCAATGCGAAAGCAAAACTAGCGATAAAACAATGATCAATTTATTTTTCCATTCAAAAAACTTCATCAGCTGCTTTGCTCAAAAGAAATATCATAATTGTATGTTACTGGCTTGTTTTCACTCGTTAAGCTTAACATGGAAAAACCACATGCAAATTTAGAAAACAATTCTGGCCTTCAAGTTTTAATGTTTTAATCCTTATATCTATAACGATCTTTACGATTGATAAAAATAAAATGTTTCTTGATAAATCTGACAAAATCGAAAGCCAAGGAAAGTAAATAACCAGAGCAAGAGCAATACCATTTTTTTGCTTCGAGGATATGAAAGTAAAACAATGACTACTATAATACACTTCTCTCTACTGTAGTTGCTAGGCAACCTATCGGTGTCCCGCTCTATTCGAAGCTCAATGGTACACTAAT
>NC_090729.1:738564-748564 GCF_036898095.1 Palaemon carinicauda
CTTCAGCTCAAAATTTTAATTAATTAAGTCTTTAATAGTCTAACAACCTTACATGGGCTGAAAGTACAATTATCATCCTTAAAGGGATGGAGATTTAACATACCATAAGCAAAAACTGAAACGTCCTGAGCTGGCCCGAATAACTACGGGTGATAAAATATACCCCTAATATAGATATTAAAATATCATCTATTAATTCTGGCTGAAAGTACTGGGAAATATCATGTTACTCAATAGCCAAAGGTGAAACCACATTTTATCAGTAAATAAGAACAGGTACAAATGCCTCATGCACTACTGTCTCTCCTTCATTCATTTTCTCCCACAAATTTACTTCATCACAACAATAAACTGGTTATCCAGGCCAAACCCAATTTAATTATGAACACGATAGTGGGTCGAATGACGTGATTCTATGTTCCACCGAATAGATTTCATTCACACAAATCTATTCGAACCCAAATCATTCACATACGCGTATCTTATCTAACTCCAGTTGATTTACGTCAAACACTTTTATTTAACTTAGGTTAACTTATTTAAACATATTTTGTTCGAATTAAAGCAATTCTGACAAGATCACTAATTTTGACTTCAGCACATTCACTCAAAGAGCCATTTTGTGGGTCTCCAATTATTATTATTATTATTATTGTTGTTGTTGTTGTTGTTGTTGTTGTTGTTGTTGTTGTTGTTGTTGTTGTTTAGCTAGAACCCTAGTTGAAAAACCAGGATGCTATAAGCCCTATAAGGGCTCCAACAGGGAAAAATAACCCAGTGCGAAAAGTAATGAACAATTAAAATAAAATCTTTTAAGAACTATAAAAACTTAAAAAAAGGAGGAAAATTTATAAGATAGAATAGTGTGCCATAGTGTACCTCAAACAAGAGAAAAAAATTGTAGTATTTCTGCGTCTAGAACAATATGAGCTACACCAGTACCAGAAACATTGGTCCGATCTACACGTTTGACTTCAACTCCGGACTTTGTAGTTCAAAGCCAACAATAAAGTCGAGAGAATAAAGATGGAGTCGGCCTCCCCAGTGTGTAAGCTCCTGGTGAGAGGCTAATCTAATTATGAAGCCTCTATTGCACATTTAACTTCCCTAACGTCAGTTAATGGATCCGGATAACTCAATGGAGAGAATTTCTCTCTGGAAGTAATAAATACAATTCATTACTTTACCGTCTCATCTGGTAATTATCTTTCCCATTTCAGGTACTCGGAACTACACTTGAAAATAGATTGGCCTCGGTTTCAAGGGCTTCCATTTACGCGGGATATGTTCTTCCTTTTAAATGCTTTAGAGAGAGAGAGAGAGAGAGAGAGAGAGAGAGAGAGAGAGAGAGAGAGAGAGAGAGAGAGAGAGAGAGAGCTAAATATTAGGTATTAGATATTAGATAATATACAATGTATGGAAACATAGAAGTTTGGTGCCCAAGCTAAAAAAGAAAATAGTCGAAACTTGTTAGTAAATAACTACTGTATATTCATATACGGGGTTCATATACACAAACTACATTATGCTTCCTTATTCAAAAGGTCAAGGCACTTCGTACATGTGCAAGGAAGGTTCATCAGACCACCACCAAACCACCTAAACACACATTAATATTCAGCTGTATCTTCAACAGACTCTTTGGACTCGAGAACATCGAGGCCTTTCTTTTCTGGCACCTTTTCAGAACACAGGTTTTCGGGGTCCCCTTTCCCTCCACAAAACATCTCCGAATCGTACCAGCTTTTCACTAGCCTATCACCTTCCATTCTTTCTACTTGACCAAATCACCTCAAGACATTCTGATAAATCGTTTTCTATTTTACCTTTTCACTACCGCTACAAATTACTATATAACTCGACCTTTTCTTTCTTATACTACAAATAGATATGATGATAGAAAATTCAACTTCATTCACATTCAACATCCACATTTCTATTTTATAAAGGAGAGGGGACTCAACAATCATACATTTCAATATTGGTTTAATAAAAAGTAAAGTATATTTCTTTCAAGCGTGACATGCTACCATTTTTGGTTTATCTACTCTTTTTTATACTTTTCTCTTTCAAGTATATTTACTCCCGGAAATTTGTATGAAACATTTTGTTACCACACATATCAATATTCATTTATAGATCATTCTTATTTCTATTACTTTCACAACCATAATCTTGTTTACAACTATACTCACTTCATTAAATTTTGTCAACAGTTCCAGCTGCTTCTCTTTATTGTCATAGTCGGTAAAATATTTCCAAACACTATTTCAGGCAATCTCAAAAACCCTTTACGTATAGCACAACTTTACACCTTTATAAAATTTCTTTTCATTTACTTATTACACCACATTTGAATTATTCCCATTACATAATCTTCAGCATCATACATCTTCAACGTCTTTCTATTAACTGATATAGGCTGCGTATAGCTTTTATTTATATCAAATTAGTAATTAAAATGGGGTATATGCACTCCCTCTAATGTAAAACAACCCAATTCTTACAATATATTTATTTTTCATAAATTCTGTTTTACTCAATAAAAAAACTGCCTTTCAAGTTTCCTGGTATATTAAGTAACGGTATTCCCACAATTTTTACAGCTGACCCTATCACTTCTGTCATTATACAATTATACGATAATGCCTATTACCAATTATCTTGTAACTTTTCCCAAATTAAACAATTTTTAATCAATCAATTACACCAACAAGCTAGTACCTGCTAACGGGTAATTTTATATCTATGAGACTATCATGGAATTTTAGAGATTTCATACACACACATACACACACACACATATATACATATATATATATATATATATATATATATATATACATATATATACATATATATATGTATATATATATATATATATATATATATATATATATATATGCAGTATATATATATATATATATATATATATATATATATATATATATATATACATGTATATATATATATATATATATATATATATATATATATATATATATATATATATGGTTGGATGACAACCACGAATAATCATTATGGTAACACACCTTACAAGGGGAATAGCGTGTGGTAGAAATGTAGGCCTGAAAAGGAATATGAGTAAAACTAAGGTGATGTTCAATGAAAAGGCAGACTTGGGTCAGACAGCAAGCATTTTCCTTGGACATGAGACCAAAATCAAAAGAAAGATAAGTATGGGATGGAGAGCTTTTGGTAAACAAAATTAGATTATTTTGATTAAAATGCGACTTTCACTAAAAAGAAGTGTTTAATCAGATGGTCCTACCATTATTAATGTACGCATCGGAAATTTGAAGATTACTAAAGCCTTAGATCATAAGCTAGTTACAACTCAAAGAGCTAAGGAAAGAATAATGATGGGAATACCACTAAGAGACAGAAAAAGAGCAACCTGGATACGAGAACAAACTAAAGTAGAGGATATTCTAACCTGTAAGAAAAAGAAATGGACATATAATGAGAATGACAGATGACAAATGGACTTCAAGACTAACAGAATGGGTCCCTAGAGACTGCAAAAGGAGCAGGAAAGAAAGAGAAGATGATGGATTGACGAGCTAAGAAAATTTTCGGTTATAGACTGGTATGAAACGACTATAAACATGCCTGAGGCTCTTGTCCTACAGTGGACCAGTTACAGCTGCTGATATATATATATATATATATATATATATATATATATATATATATATATATGTGTGTGTGTATATATATGTAAATAAATACGTATATGTATATGTATATATATATGTGTGTATATATATATATATATATATATACACACACACATATATATATATATATATATATATATATATATATATATAAATACATATTTACATATAAATACACACATATATATAAATACATATATATTTCTATATATACATATATATATATATATATATATATATATATATATATATATGTATATATACACACACACATATATATATATACATATATATATACATATATATATATATATATATATATATATATATATATATATATATATATATATATATATATATATGCACAACAAATGCTGCCGGTTCTAGTCCACTGTAAAACAAAGACGTAAAATGTCAATTCATGACTGGGGTTTGGCCAGTTTTCATCGCGAAGATTGGCGATAGTGGGAGATTTTGTCTGATCATTTACAGTAAACCAACCTAGTATGAGTGGCCTTGACTAATACAGCTTTGCTGATAAGGGCAATACGGAAAACCTTTCACCACGTTGAGGTATCCGCACTCACGCAGATATATACTGGATATATATATATATATATATATATATATATATATATATATATATATATATATATATATATATATATATATGATGGAGAAAAGCCAGCGTAGCATCATCCACGTATTTTCAAAATTTTCGAGACTTTGGGTCTCATGATCAGGGCTGTAAAATATGCAAATTATACAAATTAAAAAAAGACTCAGTATTAATATCAATACAAATGGAACAACATAAAAGTTAAATATAATCATTTAAAAAAATAACTAAGAGAATATATATAAAATTAAAGTTAAATATAATCATTTAAAAAAATAACTAAGAGAATATATATAAAATTAAAAAGTGAAGAATGCTTGAGTTAGTACCTATTTCTATGGAGTTAAAACACTGAGTGACGTTGTCTGGTTTGGAAAGGACATCAACTATGCTATATATAGAACTGTGGAAGAAGTCTGACCAATCAAACAGCTTGTGCCCCCATTAAATGGTCAGACTTCTTCCACAGTTCTATATATAGCATAGTTGATGTCCTTTCCAAACCAGACAACGTCACTCAGTGTTTTAATTCCATAGAAATAGGTACTAACTTAAGCATTCTTCACTTTTTAATTTTATATAATTTTTTTAGTTCATTTTTTAAATGATTATATTTAACTTTTATGTTGTTCCGTTTGTATTGATATTAATACTGAGTCTTTTTTAATTAGTATATTTTTTATATTTTACAGCCCTGATGATGAGACCCAAAGTCTCGAAAATTTGGAAAATACATGGATGATGCTACGCTGGCTTTTCTCCATCCTATTTATATTAAATCTGCGGCGTTCCAGATGCCCCAACCCCAACAAAATTATATCTAGTTCTTTCAAGTTTCACTAATTTATCTAACTATTATATCATATAGTATTACAGAATCATGGATAAACGCCTCTACAAAACAGTTGTTCATATATTTGCATAATATACTAAATCCTTTCAGTGCCATCATTAAAATCATTCAACCTCATACTGCTGCAGACGCTATTAAATTACAGGATATTTTCTCAACATCGTACACATTTCAACACAGATTACAATTTGGGGATACCACGCAGTATATACATAAGGGATTCAATAAAAACTAAGAGCCACAAAATTCCTTTGTATACATAACCTCTGCTAATTAATAAAGAGCGTTCAGTTATGTCTGCTTTCCAAAGTTAAACCTTTCCAAAAAAACAATAAATGATACAGTTCTCTAACGAGAACACCGCAACTAAGAATTAAAGTAAATTAATGTTATTAGATTTTGATATTAATCAACAGAATATAGCTCACTTATGGATATAAACAATTGGAGAGATAATTCATCACCCTAACAAACTTCAAATCTATTTCTATAATAATCTCATTTCTATCAAAACAGATGGTCGTAAATTACAGGGATAAATTACAGGAATTCTCAATAACATGCCAAAACCAATTTGCAAGTGATAACATTTTGAGCGAATGACGAAAAATAAAAATGAACCAAAGGATAAAATTTGAAAGGTTTGGGAAGTAGAAACCTATTTTTTTTTTTTTTATGTAAACATGAAATTGATACTTTCATTTAATGCATCTCCGAGTTATAAGATCTTGCATAAGATCCCAAGATGCCTTGGCACTCAAACTCCAAGGGCCACTAAGGTTGCAATTCAATGGCCCTTGATGCTTCAATGGCCTGAGATCGACTGCGACTTAGATGTATGATCGGTCCTCTATAACTTCCGAAGTTTCAATTCATAACGTATCAGTATACAAAATAAATATGTTCATATATATAAAGTAGTTTTCTCTCTTATGAATTTTCAATGAACTTTAAAAAAAAAAATATTAAAAAAAATATACCAATGCGTAACCTGAATTGGCAAATCATACCTCCCAATTTACAGAAATTTATCAGTATGTCAAACACCCCGAATAAAATAATATATTTTTTGCTTATTCTATAAACTTAAAAAAATATCATGCATTGGGAAAAAAATACACATTCCAATTTACACAAAATGATCAGTATGTCAAACTCCAATAATAAAATAATCCATTTTAGGCCATTTAATACACTATATAAAAAAAATCACAATACAAAAACTGAAGTGGAAAAAAACGTAATTCCAATTTATAGTAATTGATCAATAAATCAAACAACAATAATTAAATAAATTATTTTGACCCATTGAATAAAGTTGTTTTATCATCTATAAAATATTCTAAACAAATACTTTCCAATCTACAGAAATTGATCAGTACATCAAACGCCAATAATAAGATAATTTATTTTGGCCCATTCGATAAACCTTTTAAAAATATTTTCAAAATATCCCAAACGAGCATGCTGAATTGGAAATAAAAAAAAATACATTCCGGTTTACAGAAATTTATCAGTTATCTAAACACCAATAATAAAATAATCTTTTTAGCCCACTATATCAATTGTAATTCAATTGACAGATTTCGCCTTGCAGTTAAAATACCTTCCAACTAACATGGAAAAAAATAATTCCAATGCATAAACTGAATTGGAAAAGCATACATTCCAATTTATAAAATTTGATCAGTATATCGAACTATAATAATAAAATAATTTATCTTAGGCCCATTTTATTAATTGTAATTTTACTGAGAGACTTATACTTGCAACTAACGCAATATAAATCTAGATAGAAAAGCAAGCAAGCTCAGTACTTAAGAGAAAAGTCACATTCCAAAGATAGTCGATGATTTTTTAAAGTAAATTGATCAAAATGTAAATTATTAAATTCGACGCTATGATTGTGTCCATAATTGTAATAAAGGCCTCGAACACTTCTTGTGAATAAAACAAACAATATCAAATATTTGAATTGAGTAATATTAGGTTTCTCCAGAAATATTTTCTTTCCTCTCTTCTACCTAAATTCTTCACTGAAGTTGTATGAGTATCTCTTCCAGTCCAGGGCTTCATACAGTTACGGTACTTATTTTTTTATGCCTTCGCACATAAAATATATTAGACGTAGAATATATTTATATCATTAAAATATGTTACGCATGAACAACGTTAGAGTAAATAAAAAAAAAAGTTAAGTAATTTTCGTATTTTTGAAAGCTTTAGAATTCTAGATTTAAAATTTTTTATTTCATATTAATTAAAAGAAAAGTCAGTTACCCTCCTACATATTCATCCAGCTATTCGTTTGTTTAAACTCTCCATTGCGTAAAATCCCAAAGAGAGAGAAAGAGAGTTTCACTTTAAGATCTTAATAAAAAGAGCAGTTTCTGTAAAGATTTTAATGCACATACTAATTTTCATTTTAATAAAATCTCGAAGGGTAGTGTCCATTCTTTAAAAAAATTAAATATTCTAACCTTGACAAAAGAACAAATACCGAAAAGGATACGAAAATAAATGGTGTTTTCGTAATTATAGAAAGGTTAATCTTTAACTGTAAGAATACAAAAACAACAAAATATTTCCTCATACAACCGAAACACTATTCACTGCACCAGAAATAGTTGATGATATAACTCATGGTAATGAATAATCCACGATTTGTCATATAGCAAGGACCCATGCAGTGATACTATCATTGATGGGTACTGCATACAGCATAATTGACTTAAACCGCTGGGAACTACAAAGCATATTTGTCACAAACAACCACACACCATACAGTAAATCTAGTTGCCAACTGTCTCCAGAGATATTACTGAATAACATAACATACAGCATATTCGGTTACCAACTGTCTCCAGAGATATTACTGAATCACGTGCAATACAGCATTTGGTTGGGAAGTGACTCCTGAGATATTACTGAATCATACACAATACAGCATTGTTAGCTGTCAATTGTCTACAACTTGTGTGTTGTTTTAAGTGACTGTTGTAATTGAAAGACATACTATGTCAAAGATACGTCGTCGTGGATTATTGCTTTTAATAAGACATGTAATATTAAAGGTGACCTAGAATAATGGTAATGTTTCCTGTATTCAGGGCAAATAAGAATCAAGGGTATTTCATTCACGATTGAAAGTTAAGATTCAGACTGCCAAGATCACCCTTCCTCGAAGAAATAGGGAGTAATACTTATACATCTTATCCCATCTAGTGGACATTCACGATGTCATGAAATGGAAGAAACAACAGCGATTTTGTCAAAGGGAAAAACAGAAAGAAAATTGAGTCAATAAAACAATGGGGGTGAAGCGAAAATATCAAGGCAAAGAAAGAGAAGAGCGAAAAAACTGCCTGGGGAAAGCATAGGAAACTAGAAAAGCACTCTTACTCTAAGAATGCAGACCTCCGCCACGGCAGCTTATTTCTGGAAACCAATTTGCCTTTCCCAGAATCAATTTAGATTGTAGGTGTATTTATCGGTCGACCTTTTGCTCGACCTTGACCTTGACCTTTAACCTAGGACTTTCAAAATTTAACCACTTCTACGTCTCAACGTAAAAATTAATTAAAAATTAAAGATTTAAAACCAATAGCTAAAACTGTGAAAAGATAAAATGAGCGTATCGGGACGAAAGAGAAAAGTTAAAAGCGTGGGGAAAAGTGTAAAAGGTTAAGAGAGCATTAATAGAGAGGTTGATAAATATGAGCATATAGGGAGGAAAATAAAAAGAAGTTAAAAGAGTATAGGGATAAGGGTAAGAAGTTGAGGATATTAGGAGAAAAGTGAAAAAAATTAGGAAAGGATTCGGAATATAGTGAATAAGTTAAGAGAGTATCAGGAGAAAAGGGAAAAGGTAAAAGATTGTGTCGAGAAAAGGGAAAAGGTTATGGGAATATCGGGAGAAGAGTGAGAAGTTAAGATATTATCGGGAGAAACGTGAAAAAAAGTTAAGAGAGTATCAGGAGCAACGTGATAAAGTCTGGCAACTAACGAGGAAATTGAAAAACCAAGTAAGCAGAGAAACTATATTGAACATACGGAAAAAACTGGAAGAGACAAAAGTAGTAAAAATAGTGATCAGGTCAAAAGTAGCAGACATAGAAGGAAAAGGTCAGAGAGAGAGAGAGAGAGAGAGAGAGAGAGAGAGAGAGAGAGAGAGAGAGAGAGAGAGAGAGTGAGAGAGAGAAATGCATAGTAACATCTTAGGCAACTCGACATTAATCTTCATATTATTATTATTATTATTATTATTATTATTATTATTATTATTATTATTATTATTATTATTATTATTATTATTATTATCCAAGCTACAACCCTAGTTGGGAAAGCAAGATGCTATGAGCCAAAAGGGTTCCAAAGGGAAAATAGCCCAATGAGGAAAGGAAATAAGGAAATAAATAAGCTACAAGAGAAGTAATGAACTATTAATATAAAATATTTCAAGAATAGTAACAACAATAATCAGATCTTTCATATATAAACGATAACTCATAACTGGAATGAAGCTTCTAAAATATTTGTTTAGTATTGAGCCTTATGATGGAGAAGGCATGACTACTACAATTAACTTCATACCTAGTATCACGTGTAACATGGTACTATCTGGGAGGATCTGAATGCAAAAGAAGGCCAGAGTTATGAAAATATTTATGCAACATGCATAAAGAACGAGCTGAACGACAGTACCCGAGATTAATATCTATATCAGAAATGAGAAATTCAATAAAAAGTAAGTTCTTATCCAACAAAATAAAATGATATTCAACCTATCTCTTTTTTTTTTTGTTGGTACAATTGAAAAAGAAACAG
>NC_090729.1:753564-761064 GCF_036898095.1 Palaemon carinicauda
GGTTTACAAAAAAACTAAAACTCATGAGCATTTCTTGAAGCCAACGAATATTAGCGGTTTCTTAGCAAAGTTTACCCAATCAAAAAAAAAAGGGCAAATAGATAAACCTCAGGAGAAGGTTTTGATTTTAATGACCTCAAAGCAATGTAGATACCTGAAATAACGAATTCATTTGAATTAATTTCTTTTTTTAAAATATTTTATTTTATTATTCATTAATCCTTATATTATTTATTTATTTCCTTATTTCCTTTCCTCACTGGGCTATTTTTCCTCGTTGGAGCCCTTGGGCTTACAGCATCTTGTTTATCTAACTATGGTTGCAGCTTAGCTAGTAATAATAATAATAATAATAATATTAATAATAATAATAATAATAATAATAATAATAATAATAATAATAATAATAATAAAAAGCAAGAATAGATAATTGTTTTCTCTCTATGTTTAGTTAAAGATTTCCATTATTCAGTATTAACAATGACGTTATATCTCTTATATGCGCAAGTTTTATCGTTTATCATTATGTTCTTATGACTTCTTAGAGATTCAAACTGTTGCCTGGGTGTAGCAAACGTTTGGGAAATAAAATGATCAGAGTCAAGATGGAGGCTCAATACACATAAACACACAAACACGTACACAAAAGCCTTCAAACATACACTATATACACTGGTGGAAGAAATTGCAGTGAAGAAAGGGGGAGGGGATAGGAAGAGTTGAATTTGTGCGTGTGTGCGTGTATATCTATCTAAATATTTCATCATCTCTTCCTACGCCTATTGACGCAAAAGGAGCTAAATATTTAGCCGTCATTATTGACGGGTCACGTACACTAGTGAAAACTATAAACGTCCAGACCAGTGAACATGAACGTGGAAAAACAAGAAATAAAACGACATCCGTAAAAGACTCAATTGGCTGCCGGTCTCAAACCCCCCGAACGCCTGTTCCCGTTCGCTTTAATGGGTTCATGAACGAGGCGCGTAAGTAGTGGACCGAAAAGGTGAAGGATTTCAAAGCTGTGTTTAAAGGATTTTAAAGGCCAATCATGAACGGCAGAGGAAAGAGACAGCGACATTGCCCTAGCAAGCAAGACAATGCCCTACACACTGTCTATATTACGTCGGATCAGCGTCCAAGAGCCCCTCTCCTCCCAAGCTAGGACCAAAGAAGACCAGTCAATGGCTGCAGATGAGTCAGCTGGTAGACTTTTAGGCTCCCCCAAACCCCAACCACCTTCCTTAGCTTACAAGCATGGTGAGGTTTCAGACCTTAAAGAAACTAACGAGTTTGAGAGGGAATAGAACCCAAGTCCGGCGATCAACAGGCAGGAAGGTTTCCAATAAAGCATCTGTTAGTTATTAATTTTTATGACTATTCATCATTAGAACCTTCACTTTTCACGCTACTTGGGTGGGTTATACCGAGTAAGGTTTGGGGGGATAGGACTAAGCTCAGGGGGATGATTTGAGGTTATTTGTTATTCAGTCTTAGTTTTCATTGGTGCCATGTTTCAATAAAACATCGCGTTTGTATCCGTCAAGCTTTCTTTGTGTGGCATCAAAGTCGTTGTTAGAATAATGAGGTTCGATTGATCGGATCATTAAAGGTACAACTGTTGCAGCTTTAATATATTTTTAGGACTCATTTGTTAAAGACGTCTTAAAAACGCAATCTTTATAATGGCTATATTGTGACGAGTGGCATTGCTTAATAGAACAAAGGGAAAATCATATTGCAGTAATAAAAATATTATTGTTGTTAATTAAACTTGAGACTGATGCAGCTTTAATACATTTTTTCAGGACGCATTTGTGCAACAGTCATGAAAACACATTTATTCTTAATGACGTTATTATGACGGGTGGTATTGCTCAATAGAGCAAAGGGGAAATTACACTGCAACAATAAAATTAACTGCTATTAGAGACACACACACAGTCTTTCTATAAACGATGGCAGGAGAGGCTGCAGATCCACTAGGTTTCCAAGAATGAAGTTAAATTTTATCAAAAAAAAAAAAAAAAAAAAAAAAAAAAAAAAAAAAAAAAAAAAACCGTCCGTGATAATACCGACGCTGCCAATCAACCAATACGATCAACTAGGGACCTTTCGCAATGCAAAATAACCATATAGGTCATGGGCCTACACTGTTGATAATGAAATCCAAATTAAAATGGGACAGTATATTTTCATATAGAAATACCAAATTTTGCAAATAACTTCCGCGACCTTCGACAATCATGGGAAATATGTATCTTCTGACAAACTGACAGTTGGGGAAATTTAGATATGAGAGAGAGAGAGAGAGAGAGAGAGAGAGAGAGAGAGAGAGAGTCACAATCTGAAAATTGGTGTCATAAAGTAGAAAAAATACGTCACCCCACTCTCTCTCTCTCTCTCTCTCTCTCTCTCTCTCTCTCTCTCTCTCTCTCTCTAATTGCTGTTTTGGTCATGTGGGATTAATTAAATTTCTTCCAATATCGTGTATAGGCCACAGAGGCTTCAAAACATAGAAGCAAACACTTGCGCTGTCGCAAACATTAAACATATATATATATATATATATATATATACATATATATATATATATATATATATACATATATATATATATACATATATATATATATATATATATCATACATGATGTATTTTTTACTGTGGGTCTCAAGCCTTTCGTGAACAATTAACATATGTGTGTCATATGTCAAGAAATGTTACAATGGGGGAATAAAATATAAAAGGGAAAGAAAAATGGGTGAATGAAATAGGAAAGGAAAAGAATAAATTGTCCTAAATATTTTAAATGATTCCACCTCATTAATCCTTTCTCCTTCCAATAATATTTCATCTTCCATTGCATATTCCGTTCACATCATTCATGAAAATCTTCACGCCTGATAATAAGCGTGTAATACATTACAAGTACCCTGATTTTGAAAGCAAAATACCTAACCCAGAAAATTGATGCTCCATGTTTTTTTTTATAATGTTTTGTAGCATGAACGATGAGAGAACTGTACTACATTTATCTTCAGTTTTCAGAGGCAAATAAAGACACTGAAAGGTACTTCATACGCAATATTTTTCCGTGAAAGTGTATTAGCAGTAGCTAGGAGTAAAAAAAAAAAGGTTGGGTATATCAACCCCACGATCTAAAACTATGCTGGGTACAGAAATGACGTACACTACCTTCTTGCCACTAACCACCCAAAGGGGGAGAAAAGAGCATGGTTAATATACACACAAACACACACATAAACATATGTAATATATCTATAGGAAAATACATACTCTATATCCATACATACATCGCACTCCCCATGAGAGATTAGTTCACCAAACTTTCAACTGGGCTCCACAAGGCACTAGAAGATTTGGAAGACCCAGGTCTACATGGCTGAGGACTATGATGATGAAAAGACAAGTATTGATTTAAAAGCTCAAGATAATACAACTGGAGAAATCGAACACAGGTCCTTTGTATCAATAGGCGTTGGAGGATATGATAATGATGTTAATGATGCTGATCATCATCATCATCATCATCATCATCATCCTGATCATCATCAGTCATAAAGGGGAAATATCTGGACATCTGAACTGCCTCTTAACCATCTCACCCGGTTAATTGGATTTGAGCTCCGCCCAAGATGCGAACTGCCTGTTTTCACAAATTGTAGGTGGCATGTTTTTTCCGATAATTTTTTTCTACTAATTACAGTATGTATGTTCGTGTCTATATAAAAGACATATATATATATATATATATATATATATATATATATATATATATATATATATATATATACGTATATATATGTGTATATATATACATATATAGTATATATTTATTTATATATATATATATATATAATATAAATGTTTATAAATATATAATATATACATTATATATATGCATATATATAAATATATATATACTGTATATATACATATATATATATATATATATATATATATATATATATATATATATATATATATATATATACAGTATATATATATACAGTATATATATATTCACCTTATTTATAAATACACAATATTGGCTTTTCATTCCATATTAATATTTTCTAAAATGTAAACGGTAGATTTTCGTAATAAATGTAAGAAGTATATTAAGCTATTGTTCGAATCATTTAATTAAAAAAGTATCATATAAAAAAGGTAGGGATTGTAAAAAAGGTAGGTATTGCTCATCAAGAGATGAGATTAAACAAACAGTTATTATACAAAATAAAAGGGCATTAAACACAATGTCCCATGGTCTGTTAATTTCTACTTCCTTGCCATAAGCTTCCCCAACATAGCTCGTCAAAGGATATTATTCTCTCTCTCTCTCTCTCTCTCTCTCTCTCTCTCTCTCTCTCTCTCTCTCTCTCTCTCTAATCAAATAATGTGAAGTGTCATATTAACTGCCTCGTTACACTCCAAAAAATAGAGTACATTATTTTCTTAATGCTATAATAAAACCCATTCGTGCAAAATGACCTTCATGCAACCCAGACAGGGTACTCTGATAATGGGGTTTATATATATATATATATATATATATATATATATATATATATATATATATATATATATATATATATATATTTATATATATATTTATATATATATATATATATATATATATATATATACATATATATATACAGTACACGCACACATTTATATACATACCCACATATACATATATATATATATATATATATATATATATATATATATATATATATATAAACGTTATCTATATATATATATATGCATATATATATTTATTTATATACATATATATGTGTGTGTATACCCCTATACTATACATGAATACACAGAAACATTATTGGTCGCCATGCCCTTTAGTATAAGAAAAAGTCTAAAATTTATCCCTTTTTAGCATTCGCCATCTTCACTCTACTAGATAAAACAACAAAAACTAAAACTAGCACTCGGTGGAGTGCATACCTTCGCCAACGATAGGTAATTGAATTATGCACATTCTGGCGCTAGTTTCATACAAATTGGATAAAAATTGACCACGATATAGCAGAAAGACCTTTTTGACCTTTATATGACCTTGCTCTTTGCCTTGATTACTCTCAGCATATAAAATTGTCCTTGGATCATGGCCAATCATTCCAACATAATTCATGAGATTCGACCACAATATAGCCAAAAGTCGTTGTTGACGTTTTTGGGACCTTGATTATGTTATATATCAGAATATGGATAATTGAAATATGCACAATTTGACAGAAGGTTCATGCAAATATGATGAACATTTGCCACAATATAACCAAAATATATTTTTTCACTATCGCAATCTTGACCTTTAATCCCATCACTCCTAATGCCTCATTAAATTGTCCTTGGTTCAGGGCCAATCATCCCACAAAATTTCACGTGATTTGACCACGAATTAGGAAAAAAACATGTTTGACATTTTCATGACACTGACCATGTTGTATACCACAAAATATGCAATTTAATTTTGCATATTTTGGTACTAGTTTTATGCAAATCGGATAAAAACTTAATTTTAGACTTACAAGGTTATGGTGACGAATAAATGTATCAAATGTACTTGCCAATTTTCGTCCTACGATTATATAAATTTCTTTAAATTTTCCTTTCTTTTTAAATCGTTTATTCATTAACAAAGTTCTCATAACTTTGGTTACTTCTCTCGTCATTATTACCTTCGCCAACGAAGTTGGAAGGAGGTTATATTTTCACCCCTGTTTGTGTGTTTGTAATGTGTGTGTGTGTTTGTGAAGAGGTTGCTGGTCGCGATTTTAATCTGAGAGTAATGAAACTTGCAGGGATTAACTGTTATGTAAAGAGCTGGTTATGATTAAATTTTGGAAGGTCAAGGTCAAGCAAAATGTCCAATTCACGTAATCAGCCATAATTTTGGACATCGTTGTCACAGAGATTTCAGACTTGGTCCATATTTGAGTGCATGAAAATCTAAGTCAATTAATACATGTTAAGGTCAAAGGTCGAGGTTAAAGTCGAAATCTGTGCTCTACTGAGAGCTCCTCTAGATTTAGAAAGTAGGGTGCTTGTTTATCTAAACATAAAGAGATTAAGTATCCCTTCCTACATAACTTCCTCCTGAATTATATAATACGTGACCAATATTTCGTTTCCCTGTCTAAAAAAAGAAAAAAAAAAAAACTATTATATAATTCTGATCCCTGGTCATACATTGTCCTTTTAATCTATGAGGGAAAGACGAGGCCGTCAATAGTATTTATAACCCTCTGTCAAACAAGACCTACCCCGTCCATATTTAGCTAAGAGTTTATATCTGTCATCGGTCTTATAGGCTTTATACTACAAATTCAGAGATAATTTTCATTTGGGTCAAATATTAAGAAGTCTTTTAGTCAGTATAAGCATCTAAGAGTTTACATCTCCTCCTCTGCAAGGGTTTATATTGCTCATCCTTCCTTTAAGGTCAAATTTATATTCACAAAGTTAAAGGGAATTTCAAAGTATGTCAGGGTTTCTGCATTCTGAATTTTCATCTAATCGTTCATAATTTCGAATTAATTAAATGAATGAAGGCTCTTAGACTGCTCTAACAACGACAATAGATGTAAATTTCATCATTAAATAGATGGTCTTACTCAGTCTTCTGAATGTCTTGAAACCCAGAAATCTTGCACTCTACCATTGAACATCACTCAGACCAAGAAACTCACTTTGCCGTCATCGTATAAAAATTCTTTATTCCGATTCTTAAAATCCTTTTGAAATGGCATCCACCTCTTAAAATTAAAATCTACAACCAAACATTTTACGGATTTTCACCGGTGGTATTCCATTTCCTTATATTTTATAAAAGAAAACAATTTTCTTATCGATAGAGTTAACATCTCCATTTCCCCACCAGGGACAAAAGGCCTCTTCCGCTTACCTATTTCCTTTTCCACACGAATGGATAAACCTAATTAAATTTCCTTGTAAATCTCTACAGCCGAATGAAATCACCTGACTAATTAACGAAGATCTATTTCCATTTCACATTCAGTTAACCTTGAAATAGAGGAATCATTACTGGGCTCAATTAAATTTTCTTGGAAATCGCAGCCTCTCAATAATTCTTTTCTAGTAAATAAAACTCTTAATAAGAAGCAAGAAAACATCTACTACTTCCTCTAAGGTATTAATTCCCTAACATTACTCTCATCCAATTTTCACAAGGAAATGAACTTTATCATTACGGAAACTTTGACTGTGACTGAGTAAAGTGAAAAAAGAAATTGCTATTCAATGAAAGTCCCTTGTATAGTATATATACACTTTCAATTAAAGGTTTAAAGGTCATTCATGAATAGCAGAGGCAAGGTATACTGACATTGCCCTATCAAGCAGGACAATGCCCTAGAGACTGATCATAAAATATACATATGATTAGGGCCCAAGCCCCTTTCCATCCAAGCTGGGACCAAGGGGAGCCAG
>NC_090729.1:766064-778564 GCF_036898095.1 Palaemon carinicauda
TTATGACCACAAACCTACTAACCGAGATGCATATAATATTCAATAGCCATCACACCATTTGGTTCACTAACAAGGAATTTTCTGTTTGCCTCATTCTTTCCAAAATCCTTAAATACTACTTTGCACCTGAAATAAATTCATCTGTGCGGCCAATTTACTATTCATAAGATTAAGAGAATGGGTCCCTAGAGATTGCAAACGTAGCAAGGGACCCATGAGATGACGATGGATTTCCGAACTAAGAAAATTCGAGTGTATAGACTGTCCTAGAAAAACTATAACCAGACGGGAGTGGGAGGACATGTCTGAGTCTTTTGTCCTGCAGTGCACTAGCAACGGCTGATGATAATGAAGAGGAGTTATCAAATTTTCTTGTACTAGATAAATTTGTGCATGCAAGCATACACACAGTAAGTTACAGTATGTAAATACATACACAAATTCATGTTCACACAAACGTATTTCGTACAAAAAATTCAGAGTTAAATGGACTCAAATAATACAGGCAAGTATTCAATTCCGCATACGCTCTCTTGACACAAGCACGGAATCCGAAGCAGTTAAGAGCAGAAAAGACAAAATACGATAAACCGGTGAATTCCAGCGTTGCTGATACAAAGAAAGTGTTTTCCGTTGTCTTCGCACTTTTGGACCTTTCCATCTTAGCAATATTTCAGCAGAAAATAAAATTTGGGGACGTCTTGAAAATACACAACAACTCTTCTTTTTCTAAAACTTTTCTTTAACTGTGGTGAAATCGTAAGCTGACGATGTAGACAGTACTTTTGTAAATGGAATTATATATATATATATATATATATATATATATATATATATATATATGTGTATATATATATATATATATATATATATGTATATATATATGTATATATATATATATATATATATATATATATATATATATGTATATATATATATATATATATATATATATATATATATATATATATATATATATATATATATATATATATATGTGTGTGTGTGTGTGTGTGTGTGTTTGTGTATGTGTCCCTATTTGTAAACACACACACACACACACATATATATATATATATATGTATATATATATATATATATATATATATATATATGTATATATATATATATATATATATATATATATATATATATATGTGTGTGTGTGTGTGTGTGTGTTTGTGTGTATGTGTCCCTATTTGTAAACACACACACACACACACACACATATATATATATATATATATATATATATATATATATATATATATATATATATATATATGTGTGTGTGTGTGTGTATGTGTGTGTGTGTGTCTTAATGTCAGGGTCTCCCCTACTAGGTTGGTTTATTGTGAGCGATCAGACTAAAGTCTCCCACCATCACCAATCCACAGTGGCCAACGTGGTGATGAAAATTGGCCAATCCTCCTACATGGATCAAAACATGTCTGAAGCCTTTTTCCTGCAGTGGACTAGGAACAGCTAAAAACATATCGAATTATAATCTCATTCATTATTTACTTTCAAATCTGCTGATGAACCCTGTGTAGTAGTCCATCGTCAACCTCAATTTTTGGATTAAATAACTCACTTATTATCAAAGCATGCTAGCAAAGGATATTTCATATTTACTAAAAGAAAAAATTATTACTTGTTATATCATACTAATTTCAATAGTTTTATTTAAAATGCTTCTCTCAAATTTTGTTTACTTGTACTGTGAGGTGAATGCAATGACGTTAACTGGAGTTTCACTCATGTTGCCGATGCACGATAGTTTATAGTTTTTAACTCTGTGGTGCTTGATTATAAAGCCTCAATAGAGACTTTGCAAAGTTACAAAGATTTCATTTATTACAGAGAGAGAGAGAGAGAGAGAGAGAGAGAGAGAGAGAGAGAGAGAGAGAGAGAGAGAGAGAGAGAGAGTGCGGGCATACGTAGATGTACGGCTACGCAATGTTTTATCATGATAAATAGTCTTTTCGTTTGTGCAGTAAAGTAAACCATTCCATATTCTAAATCAAATTTATTTACTATGTTATACAGTACTGTATGCTTTACCCAACAGTACAATACGGTACTAATTTACAAACAAATATTTCGGTAGTGTGCACTATGATATCCGAAATGGATCACATCAATTCCGAGGCACCCATTTCTGATGTCCAAGTGTACAACGAAATTTACAGTAGGCTATTTTATTGTTTGCTTTACACTATGTGTGTTTTCTGTGTGTGTGTGTGTGTGTGAGAGAGAGAGAGAGAGAGAGAGAGAGAGAGAGAGAGAGAGAGAGAGAGAGAGAGAGAGAGAGAGAGAGAATATGAAGGATTTGAAGCTTCTGGCACCCTGATATCAAATAAGAGAGAGAACCAATACTACAATGAGTTATAAATGCATTATATGATAATTATGATTGATTACAACACATTGGTGCTTATGAAATACTATATTAACTATATATAGATGTTTTGAATAAGTTAAAGAATAGTATATATAATACTCTTTGTTATCGATTCGTATGTGCATCAGCTGGTCTGATCACGGCACCCAAAATACTTATTGATAAAATACACCCCAAATTTGAAATAAAAGTACATAAATGTTTTATTAAAGCACACTTAACTATTCAAATAATCATAATTTTCCAAAAGGCAACAATGCTTCACAAGCAAAATTGAGTATTTTAAGCTTTTATACGAGAGAGAGAGAGAGAGAGAGAGAGAGAGAGAGAGAGAGAGAGAGAGAGAGAGATATCAGCTGTTGAAAAGTAATTGAACGCACTGTTTTTGTTTGTTTATTTAAAAAAAAAAACAATTATTATCGAGATATTTAAGATCTTATTTTATAAAATAAGCTGTATTTCTGTTTAAGAAAGTATAGATATAACATACAGCGTATAAGACAACACATAAGAAGTTGTGTCATGCTTCAAAAAAACGTGTGCGCGTAGGATACGAGTCGTGTGAACAAAAACACGGAACACTTACAGTAAGTACAATTAAGTTGTACTGTAGTCATATTACTGTACATATATTACAGTAATGTATACTACCATATCAGTGGGTATTAGGTTACAGTACAGTATTACTAGATAGGAATAACTTTTGTTATACAGATCAGTGAGGTGATGACGACGACTTGGTAAAACTTTACCTTATCACAATGCTGTACTGTAACCTTACTGTGTCCAGTGCGTAGTGTACATGTCTGCAAATGTACTGTACACAGTATATATGATTATAAACTGTTGTTGGAACCAAAGTAAAACATTATTAGGCAGTGTTTACTGCGTTAATCATCAGCTCGTGCAACCGTTCGTGGAAAGGGGAAGTGACTTTTTAGGTTAAGAGTTAGCCCACCTTTGTGCAGCATTTATTAGTGAAAATTCCCTTTTTGCGCCTGTATCTGAAACCTAACTATCACGAAGAAGGAGGGCTAACTGTGTGTGTGTGTGTGTGTGTGTGTGTGTGTGTATATATATATATATATATATATATATATATATATATATATATATATATATATATATACATATATATATATATAAATATATACATATATATATATATATATATATATATATATATATATATATATATATATATACATATGTACATATGTACATATATATATATATACATATGTAAATATGTACATTATATATATATATATATACATATATATATATATATATATATATATATACATATATATATATATATATATATATATATATATATATATATATATATATATATATATATATATATATATATATACAGGAGATTAGGGCATGGATTCCCTAACTCAACAATCTACAAGAGTCGAATCTCAGCTCATGTATACATGACTGTCGTATTCAAGTAGTAATAATAATAATAGTAAAAATAATAATAATAATAATAATAATAATAATAATAATAATAATAATAATAATAATAATAATAATAATAATATCAATAATTTATTTTATTATTATTATTATTATTATTATTATTATTATTATTATTATTATTATTATTATTATTATTATTATTATGAATACAAGCCATAGGACTCCAATACAGAAAACATGCGAGTGCGAATAAAAGAAAGGGAAGAAAAGGATAAAAAAAAATAGAAAGAAAATAAACAAGGGAAGTGCCAGGTAACTACTGAATAGAGACTTACGTTAATTCATTTAAGAAAGAGGAATTTGTATTATGTTTGAACTTCTGATATTCACCCAGTATAACTATATGATTAGGAAGATCATTTCCCAATTACATTTTTTGCAACAAATTGTATATAGGCAATAGTTTGGCCAAGCAACCAGACACACGTTGAGATACTGCCGCTTATTAGAAATGTATTTGAGTGACGTTTTGTATTTGAATTAGTCACAATTGTATAAAACTGTTAAACTGGGATTCGGCCCAACGTAAATGATAGGTATATTCCTTCTCGTGTGATAAAATACAGCGTGAAAGATAAATTCTGGTTCAAAGTGGACTTTAGACATGCCTATTTGGATAAACGGGAGACCTGCCATCTTTAGAAGGGCAACAGATTAGATTTGTCTTAGAATAACTATATTTAGCAAAGACTTGATACTCAGGGAGTTTATGCTCTAGGATTAAATATAAATTAACGATAAAAGAAACCCTTACTATTACTATACAAACCATGAACATGAATAGTGGACTATGCTTAAATCTGCACTCTTTGTGTACACTTAACAGCTCATCATTTAATTAAACCATTCCAAAGGAGAAGGCAACACTTTTGGCTGATGTGTTTGTTAGTAAGCAGTGTGACGGCGCCGAATAAGGCTGTGAACTCAAAGGCAGGTTGGAAACGACAGTTATATTATTGTAGGACATTCCCCTTATATACAAAACCTCAAGGCAACAGGACATAACAAGTTCACAAGACAGACAATATTACAGAGGAAAAACCAGACATGAATTTTCATGTTCGTTTTAGTGCGAGGGAAGAGCGAAGATACAAGCATAATATATACAAAAGGAATTATGTACAATTGTGTGAAACACGGTTGGTACATGGCTCCCCCCCTAAAAATGACATACTGTACATGTTAAATAGGGCGCCCTGATCTAGAGAGGCGAACTGTAGGCGGGTCATCTGGCAGAAGATAAGCAGGTTTTAGACGATCAATGGAGACCCAGTCTTCTTTGCCCCGAATGTTTAGGAGGAATGCTTTCGGACTGCGTCGGATCACAAGGAAAGGGCCTGTGTAAGGGGGCGTTAGTGGTGGCTTGCTGGTGTCGTTGCGCAGGAAAACGTGCGTTGCAGAGTGCAAGTCCGTTGGTATGTGATGCTTCCCTGGGGGCTTATAAGTCTGGCAGCACGGAGTAAATTTTCCCACGACGTGACGTATGCGCTGGAGATCGTCGGAGGCGGTTGTCGAAGGAAAAAATTCGGCAGGGACGACCAACGGATCGCCATACACCATTTCAGTTGCCGAGACGTCGAGGGCGTCTTTAGGAGTGGTCCTTAGTCCAAGGAGGACCCAGGGAAGCTGAGTAAACCAGTTGCAATCCTTGCAGCGGGACATCAAAGCTGCTCTGAGGGTGCGATGAAAACGTTCAACCATTCCATTGGCAGCGGGGTTGTAGGCCGTTGTCTGATGTAGGGTGATGCCCAGGAGATTCGCTAATGACGTCCACAATTGAGAGGTGAAGGTGGTTCCCCTGTCAGAAGTAATATGCTCAGGGATACCACATCTTGAAATCCATCCAGAGAGTAAGGCAGATGTACATGAGGCGGACGTTGCAGTTTCCATGGGAATTGCTTCAGGCCAACGAGTGGAGCGGTCGATGACGGTAAACAGGTAACGATGTCCTTGTGATATGGGTAGGGGGCCTACAACGTCGACGTGAATGTGTGCGAAACGACGCTGAGGTTGAGGAAAGGTGACCACTCCTGAATCCGTGTGTCGATGTACTTTGGAAGTTTGGCAAGAAGTACAGGCGCGGACCCAATCCTTAGCATCCTTAGAAATGCCGTGCCAAATGAACTTTGCCTTCAGCAGCTGTGCAGTAGAACGGCACGAGGGATGTGAAAGGCCGTGGATGAAATAAAAAACCTGTCGGCGCATGGGAGCAGGAATCCAAGGTCGCGGTCTACCAGTACTGACGTCACAGAGGAGGGTGGTGTTGGAGTCTTCGAGGGGAATATCTTCCAAACGGAGGGACGTGCAGGATGTCCTACAAGCTTGATACTCTGGATCCTGTCGTTGGGCTTCAGCCAGGGCGTTGTAATCCAATCCCAGTTGAACGGCAGCCAACGTGTTTCTTGACAGGGCATCGGCAACGGGATTCATTTTCCCAGGGACGTATTGGAGGGTGCAATTGTATTCAGCCACGGCGGAGAGATGTCGGCGTTGACGGGCGGACCAGGCGTCAGACTGTCGAGTGAAGGCGTGCACCAGAGGCATGTGGTCTGTGCGAATGACGAAGGGCGTACCTTCTAAGAAATGGCGAAAGTGACGGACAGCCAAGTGCACCGCCAACAATTCTCGATCGAAGGTAGAATAACCCGATTCTGCCTTGGACAGTTTTCTGCTGAAGAAGGCCAATGGGCGGGGCGAGCCTTTGACCACCTGCTCGAGTACTGCACCAATAGCAACGTCGCTGGCATCGGTGGAGAGGAGAGGGGCGTGTGGGATAGGAAAAGTGAGAGCCGCAGCAGTTGATAGGGCCTCCTTTGCATTGCAGAAGGCTGCTTCTTGAAGGGGACCCCACTTCAGGTCCTTTGGCTTGCCCTTGAGGGAGGCGTAGAGGGGAGCAAGAGTGGTGGCAATGGCTGGCAGAAAACGGTGATAATAGTTGATCATGCCCAAGAATTCCTGCAGAGCTTTGACGGTCGAGGGCGCGGGGAAATTCTGAACGGCTGCTACCTTCTCAGGGAGGGGATGGACTCCTTCAGGAGTGATACGGTGCCCTAAGAACGACACTTCGTTGGCGCCAAAGGTACACTTATCGTACCGGACTACAAGGCCGTTTTGTTGCAGGCGGTCGAGCACGATGCGCAGGTGACGGAGGTGTTCCTCTTTTGAGGAGGAGAACACAAGTATGTCGTCCACATAACATACACAGAAAGGGAGGTCCCCTAAGATGCCATCCATGAGACGTTGAAACGTTGCCCCAGCATTACGAAGGCCAAAACAGGAGTAATTGAAGGTGTATGTGCCAAACGGAGTGGTGATGGCAGTCTTGGGGATGTCTTCTGGGTTCATAGGCACCTGATAATACCCCTTCAGGAGGTCGAGCGTAGAGAAAACCTTCGCTTTGTGCAGGTAGGAGGTTACATCGGCAATGTTTGGGAGGGGGTAGTGATCCGGTTCTGTTTGCATGTTCAGGCGCCTGTAATCCCCGCACGGACGGAGGGAGCCGTCTTTCTTCAGAACGATGTGTAAGGGTGACGACCATGGGCTGGAGGCCTTTTGGCAAAGGCCCATTTTCTCCATTTCGGCGAACATCTGTTTGGCGGCTGCCAATCGTTCCGGTGCCAGACGTCTGAATTTTGCGAAGACTGGGGGTCCCGTCGTCTTGATATGGTGATAAATACCGTGCTTGGCAGGAACCGTGGGCGTTTGGCGAAGTTCTGGACGGAAAACTTCCGGGTACGACGTGAGGAGGTGGGCGTAGGCATCCGTGGGTGCGCTGATGTGGAGAGCGAGGTTAGAGGGGGCGGGTTGAAGAGGTGTCGACCAGTACGAGTCTGCGTTGACCAATCGTCGGTGGGCGACATCGACCAGTAGGTGGAAATGAGAGAGGAAATCCGCACCGAGGATTGGCATTGTGACGTCAGCAAAGAGAAACTTCCAATTAAATTTACCGTTTCCGAACGATAATGTGAGGTTCTCGTAACCGTAGGTGGGTATCGCAGATCCGTTGGCAGCTACCAAGCGGACGTCGGCAGATGTAGACAGACTACGTTGTGCCTTGAAGAGTTTCCTTGGCAAAAAAAAACGACATGCACCCGTGTCTACCAAAAATCGCACGCCCGTTCCTGCATCCTGTAAAAAGAAAAGATTAGAAACATGGGAGGCCACCGCCACAAGCGATGGCCTACTTACACGTTTTTTGGCCACTGACAATCTTTGGCACATTTCTTCGCGGTTGCCCCGAATCTGAAATGGTAGTAGCAAAACTGCGGCGGATGGGAGGTAGTAAGTGGCTGTAGAAGTCGTTCGTTGGGGCGCGAGCGATTGGTGGGTGGTGGGCGGCTTTGTCGCCGCTTCGGCACGTCACGGGGTAGGTGTGTATGTCCTACGGCATTCATGTCAGCTTTGGTTGATGTTGAATAGGCATCCTCGTCGTCAGGGGTGGAGGCGTTGATGGAGGTCTTGAAGTGGCTGTCCATAAGGGCGTCGGCTTTGGTCATCAAGTCTTTATGGGTAAACTATCGACATCGGGTATGGCAGCGCGTACAGGTTCAGGTAAACGGCGTATCCAAAGGGCACGGAGTAGGTTCACCTCACGAGGAGAGCCGTCTGCGGCAGGTTGAAGGCGAGCGATACTGGTCATTTCCCTGAGGGCAAGCGAAGCCCTTTGGTCCCCCAACGGTTGTTGCGAGAGCTGAAAAAGCTTTGCTATACGGGCGGCTGGCGACGGCGAGTACTGCTGCAGAAGGTATGTTTTGAGGGCATCATACGCTATTGGCGTGTCTCCTTGTTCACAAAGCCAGTCGGATATTTCTGGGAAGGTGTCCTCTGGTATCGCCGCGAGAACATAATCCGCTTTGGTGGTTGAGCGAGTCACGCCCCTGATACGAAAGTGGACTTCAGCGCGTTGAAACCAAGCAAACGCTTCTCTGCTGGCGAACGGTGAAAGTTTCAATGGGGCTGCCGCGGCGCCAACTACTGTAGTAGAATCCGTCTCCGTCATAGAACCAACGATGGAGGGGTGAGGGAAGTTGGGGTGGAAGGCAGTGGGAGCGTGTCGACTTCCGGGGTCACCAATGTGACGGCGCCGAGTAAGGCTGTGAACTCAAAGGCAGGTTGGAAACGACTGAGTTATATTATTGTAGAACATTCTCCTTATATACAAAACCTCAAGGCAACAGGACATAACAAGTTCACAAGACAGACAATATTACAGAGGAAAAACCAGACATGAATTTTCATGTTCGTTTTAGTGCGAGGGAAGAGCGAAGATACAAGCATAATATATACAAAAGGAATTATGTACAATTGTGTGAAACACGGTTGGTACAGCAGAGTAAAGGGGAATTCTTATCTTCCTTCATTCCTGTTTTCCTGAGGCAAAACAAGCTTGCTTAGCTTTTCGGTCCCGTGAAATGAAAATACTTTTTATGGAACTTGATGCTTATAGAGGTGTAGACCCAAACGGTATTTTTCCTCGATTCTTTTTTTTATAAAGATCGCTGATTTCTTATCACCTAGTTTGTCAGTGATATTTCGTATGTTAGCTCGAGGAGATTCTTTTTGCCCTTGTTGGAGAATTGGCAATTTTACTCCATTAGGTAAATCGGTTTAGTGGCTCTAGTCCTGCTGATTACATTCCAATAACTCCCAATATTATCTAAAGTTCTTGGACGTCTTTTTGGCAAAACGTCTAAATAGGTATGCTGATGGAAATAATCTGTTCCCTAGTTAAGAGTCTGGCTTTTGCAAAGGCTTTGGAGTATGTAACGTTCTTGATTCATTTACATATTCTCTCAAAAAATGAGAATAGAGCAGTTACTGGCAAATTACAGTATTGATGAAAAGAAGAAAATTACAACGATAAAAAAGGTGTCTCAAAATTATCGCCACTGAGGCAGCCATAGTCTTTAATCAAACATGCAGAAACGAAAGTCTCCTATTGAAATAATAATAATTGATAATAAAAAATGAATATTTATAAATAATAAATAATATAAGTAATAAATAATAATGAATGGGAAACAATAAATAAATAAATAATAAATATTAAATAATAAATAATACATACATACTTATACCAAAGGCAATTCCCACAATTTTGGGGGGTAGCCGACATCAACAATGAAACAAAACAAAAAAGGGGACCTCTACTCTCTACGTTCCTCCAGCCTAACCAGGGACTCAACCGAGTTCAGCTGGTACTGCTAGGGTGCC
Organism: Palaemon carinicauda; assembly: GCF_036898095.1. Taxonomy (NCBI): domain Eukaryota; kingdom Metazoa; phylum Arthropoda; class Malacostraca; order Decapoda; family Palaemonidae; genus Palaemon; species Palaemon carinicauda. Next base: position 776,176 of record NC_090729.1, read on the forward strand.
ACAGCCCAACTTCCCAAATAATAATAACAACAATAACAATAATAGGAACAATGGCTTTCTGGGAAAATAAAAAATATTATTTACATACGACCGTTGTATACTAAACAATACAATAACACTTTATTAGAATGAAATAAATTATTCTAAAACATTTCCCAAAAGTACTTTCATTACATCACAGATTGAGTCATACACACAGGACACCACCAGGGGCGTGGCAGACAATCAGGCACGCAATACGAGGGAGTAATCTTGTGCCGAGTAGCGATCGTACTTTTTAGGGCATCGTCGGTCCTAATATTGCATTATTTGAGTACTCAATATGAAAGCAAGTAATATAGGACCAGTAACTAAGGAAATCATTGCTCTACACAAAATACAATAGGTATTGTACGAGCATTTGCAGTTCATATTTAAAAATCGCTGGTTAAAAATTTAACAGTCAAGCAAACTGTTCTATCTTATTTTTTATTCCTGTTTTTTTTTTTTTTTTTTTTTTTTTAAGTTAATACTTTATATATGAAAGATCTAATTTAATGATGTTACTGTTCTTAAAATATTCTATTTTGATTGTTTATTACTTCTCTTGTAGTTTGTTTATTTCCTTTTTTAATTTCTTCACTGGACTATTTTCCCTGTTAAAACCCTTGTGCTTATAGCATCATCCTTTTCCAACTAGGGTTATAGCCTAGCTTGTAATAATAATAATAATATCAAATGCCATAATAGAGACTGAGCCTGTACCTCTGATATGTTGTTATCTGGCTGTGCACTGCAATTTTATCTGTGCCCTGCACAACACAGGTATTATCCAGTACTAGGTGGAATTACAACTCATATATTGAACAGATTCGAGAGTGAAACAGAAAAATATACCAGCGTATGGTACCAATTACAGGAGAGAGAGAGAGAGAGAGAGAGAGAGAGAGAGAGAGAGAGAGAGAGAGAGAGAGAGAGAGAGAGAGAGAGAGAGAAAATCATCTTTCAGACAACCTATTAAGAACAGGAAATAACTTTTAAAATAGATATGTTTTTAACTTAATTTTACAGTACATGTACCGATCGTTTGTATACATTTCATAGCATAGAACAAAGATCATATATAAAAAAAATTAGAACTTGTACATTAAAAGAAGCGGGTTAGGGCAAATAATAAAAACTTCTCTCTAGCCTTGAAATTGTGTATGCGATATCCTATGGTTCTGCTGCAAAATTTATAGATGTTACTGTACAGGTGGATTGTAAACACCAGGAAAGAAGACCTCTCTGGCGAAACGCCAGAAGCCTGAAAGTTATATAAGCCTTGGGAAACAATTTTTAAAGAAGTCAGCTCAGTAATCCTTGGTACAGGCATGATTTGGATGAACATTCCTTGCTTCAACTAATACTATATATTGTATGAAAATATCGACCTAATATCTTTAATAATTTAATGTTTTGAAAACCTTTTTTCACAAGGTCTGTATAATCGTCGCTCAAAAAAATAAAATAATGACAGTGCATTTCCTTACGTGATGTTATAATAACAGTATCAGGAAATGCCAGATAAGTTAGGATAATCAAACTACATTAAACGTGACCAAAAAGAACATAGCGATGCACCAGGCCAGAGCAGTTACCTTTGTTAACAACTGTCTTGTCTTTTATGTGTAATTAAATTTTGGTCTTGTCTTTTCAGTTTAGTTAAATTTGCGATTGCAAGAAGAGATACTCAAGCGGGCATTACTGTTATTTGACATATCTACATAAATGTTATATATATACATATATATTACTGCTTGGATTATACCCCATATTACTTGGGAACTCTTTAGAGACAAAGTAACAGAAGGGCAAGAGACTGGCACTAAAATGTAGAGAACAAACAATATGCAGACATTCGAAAGGTCTCTCTCTCTCTCTCTCTCTCTCTCTCTCTCTCTCTCTCTCTCTCTCTCTCTCTCTCTCCCCTAAGACGAACGACTTCGGGTAAGGGGAAACAATAAATTTCAGGCCCTTACGTAACAATCAATTAGGGTAAAGGTTTGTGGCCATCTTAAAGGATTTCCGCGAGACTGAGATTTCCATTATACGAAAGAAGCTTAATGGACGTAATCACACACTGACACCAATTAAATATAATCTTCAGGCGCTAGTCAATGCCAGTAAGGTAGAGAGAGCTAGCAGTGCTATAGTAGTTCCGCGGTGCAACAGAACAAGTAACCCCTGGTTGCTATGAAATATGCCGTTACATGCATCGCTCGGCAGTTTCGTTTAATTGAGTTGCTGTCAATGGGTGTGTTCTATTGATCGCCGGGAAAACGTATATCCCCGCTCATAGGTTTGAGATATTTCCGAATCGACATTTGGCTGATTGTACGGTTTAAATTTCAAACTTTTTTTTTTACAG